>NW_005871411.1:751871-759812 GCF_000147115.1 Myotis lucifugus
ATTCCGGGCATGCGGTTTTCAACAACTTGCTTGACACAATAACAAAGACATTTAAATGCCAGGACGCAGACTTCACTTTTTAACCTGCTGAGAGGAGCTACTTTCAAAGCTCCCCCACCGCGAATACACTGACAAAAAATATGGGGTGCACTTATAAATTAAACACCTCACCCTCCATGCAACGTGTGTTAATCAGGTTTCTCAGGCAATGGCCATCTCTGTCTTTTCCTATTCACCCAAATAATGCCCGAAGAAGGAACCCCTTTACACAAGAGAGAGCTGGTGAAAAATGAATTATACCCATTGCTAGTAAAAATCACCTTAAATCAATAGAGCACCACTTGAACTTGAGTTTCCATTGTTTCACTGAATCATCAATGTTTTTAATTAAACAGAGCTACCCTTTCTGTTAAAACATTACATAAAAGGGTTAGGTTTCTACTTTTGTTGAGGCAGCTGGCGTTTGTTGGCTGTTGTGTTTGAGCAACAGACTGTTCAATAGAAGCGAGAAATAGCTCAACGGGCTCTTAATAGACCTGTTTCAACAATGTACCTTGAAAAGGAATACATTGTGTTATTGTGTTAGTTTGCTACAAACCTATTAAAAGAAAAATAGCATCCATCAGGTCTAACAAAACGCATTTGTATTATACGCACTTATCTGCTTCAAATACACTTCTTGGCACAATGTCTAGAATTCAACTAGATCATCAAGAGCTGGGCAGAAGAACACATACCGGTTAGGTAATGATACACGGGCTAAAAATAATGATGAAGGAGGGTCTGAGCAGACGGTAATCGCTACTTTTTGTTTGTTTATCATGAGAACTACAGGCAACCCAACTTCAATGGAAAATATATTGCAAAAGAGTGGGCTCATGACAAAAACAATTTTAAAAATATTTCTAGTATGGGAATATCGATTCAAATCCCATATTTGGAACGAATCGGATACACTTTTGATAGCAATTTGTTTCAGAGGATGCCCGGCAGGAGCGATGCATTTTTAAAGCAGAATTAAACAGCACAGACAGATTCTTTTTTTTAAGGGAAATGCGTGAAACAAACAAATCGAAAGCAAGGGTTCCAGCCAAGAGGTTGGGGAGCAGCACTATCTGGCAGTAGGAAAGGAAGTGCTTCTTGGAAGTGCTTTCTTAAAAAGGAGTTTAAACTTACTTTATTGTACTTTAAACACAAAACGAAAGTTTAAGCAAAGACATAACCGTCCTTGCCATTATGAAACAGAGCCTATGGTACATTCCAGAGAGGGCTACCACTTGGACCACAACCCTTAGACAAACAGAGGGGCAAATGATGAAGCTAATTTAGCTCTGAGATCCGCTTAGCAGAAAAGACCCCCAAAGTAGCATCTGTCAGAGGGAGACATCTTTTGCTCCCAGGAAAGGCAATCAGTTTGGTTTCCAACCTGAGTGCCCAACATTGAGCTTTCAAGTGCAAAAGTGTTGGGGGCAGGAGAGAATAATACACTGCCTACAAGTGAACTCAATTGTCTCCCCAAAAAGAGAACTTACACAACTTACATTCGCACCCTCTGCATAATATCTATGATAACAACTAGATAAAGCAGGATTTTGCCCGATAAAGTCAATTAAAATGTCTTGTACATTTCTGAATTGTTAAATGATCATGTGAAGATTTAGAAAGATGTCACTGGGAAACTTCAGGTGATAGTTTTGCCATATTGGTATTAGACTTTTCTAGAAGATATTTGAAGCCAGCAGTCTGATATGACTGATCTCTTCAGTTTAAACATTTTCTTTTTTTCTCAAGAAGAGTGTGTGTGTGTGTACTGGGAAAAACTGATGATGTGTTTGATTGATACTGTAAAACGTTCACCTGATAATATCTCCTCTCTAGTCCAAATCAATTTTTGAATTAATTCCCTTGGATTAAAAAAATGGAAATTAAATCATAAAGCCAAATCGCATATTGTGAAATTAGTTTCTCATAAGATTGACAAAAGAGTTCACATTTTCAAGGTGAGTTTTTTTTTTTTTAATGTATCAGATAATCTACCAAAAGGGAAAGGAAGTTCAAATAAATTGGTTTGCTGTGACATGAAATGTTGTAACTGAGGCTATGTATTTTTTTTTAATCTTTGATTTTCATTTAAAATGTTTAGGAATGTTTGCTTGTCAGAAGTCAAGCTATCCAGGGACAAATATTCAATGCATTTTAATTTGAAGAGATTGTTCAAATAAACAAAACAAAACAAAAAAGTCACCAAAAAGGTCATTTGGAAACCCAGCAGAGGAAGAAATGTATTTTAGAGGAAGATTGTAATCTGATTCCTTGTTTGTTCATCTTGAAAATCCCTGATTCTTCACTTTGCAAAGAATTGTCAGTGATATATGAAGACTAAATATTTTATTTATTTCTCTAAAATAAAATCCAAACAGTATGTAGTTATAATTTACTTCCCCTAGAACTGGAAGAAGAGGATGACATATAGATTATTTTCTACATGCCTCCCAAATTCTTCCTAGAAAGATACTTCTAGTCTGTTAATGCGTTGTCATTAATATCTAGAAAAGTTTTAAACAATTGGACCATAAAAATAAATCTTTACTGCCATCGATTCTAAGTAGCATCTAATTTGAAAGATTCTGTAGAGTACACTTTCAAAGTATCAAGTTTCTTTTCAGTTTCTTGGTCTTCCTTAGGTAGGAAGTTAATATCATTTTGAATTTCCTTTTGGTTTCTTTTGCTAAACTTTTAGTTCAGACGAATGTGAAATAAGAGGGGTTAATAGTTTGAAACATTTCTGCAGCATGCGATTATTTCAGTGCCATTCTCTGGTGTTTGCCTGGAAAAAAAAAAAAACACAAACAAAAAAAAAAAAACGGATGGCCGAGTCACTGCCCGCAGCGCCAGACATTCAGCTGGATCCACGCCTGGCACAGTCGTCCCAGGGAAAAGACTCCACTGCCCAACTTGATTAAAAACAGCCTAACAGTTTCTGCCCTGTCGAAGAACGGTGTGGCTTTAGAAGCTGAGCAAACTGCCTGTGAGAAAAGCGGCTGAGGACTCTATCCCTTTCATATGGGAGTCGAGAGAAGCTCCAAAAAAGCAGTACATCCTGGGCTGCAGAAGGACAAGTTGTCCACCAAGAGGCTCAGCTAAAATTACAGCACATGGTTGAAGTGCTGAGAAAGAGCGATTGTACCTTATCACTTTTCCACCTTAATTTGAAGGGGAAAGGGAAACGCACAGAGCAAAGACCTCCTGAGATGCTTGGGAAATGTTAACTTGTCTCTGAGTTCCTTTTTTCTTCTTCTTCCTTTTGGCAAATACATCAAAATAGTCTCTCTTTGAAGCTATATTTTGGAAGATACAATTAAGAGAAAAATATTAAAATGGAAAAATTAGCTAGAAATGAGGAGTGTGTAGGTTGGTGAATAAAGTAGATGCCTGTCAGCATTTTCTTAAAGATAAGGTGTTGTTATTGCTGTTGTGCTTGTGGTATGTATGCGGTAAAAACCAAAGACATCCAAACAGGAATTCAAATTTGAAGAGAAGTGGGGGTTTTCCTGATGTGTTTCAATAATAAAATGAAAAATTGTGTCTGCCTGTGCCTGTGTGTTCTCTTTCCATTTGAAATTTTATTCCAGAAAGTGGTGCAATTTGTTACATTTTTTTTTGTGGGCACAGGAGGAGGAAAATATGATACATTTGGGGATTTTTCAGTAGAGCTGTGTTTAGTTTTAATTTTCCTGTATTTTAAAATAAACACTTTGACCAAAGCGTGTTTGATCTTTGCAAGAAGGAAATATACATTGTGAAGGAATGTGCAGCGGTTGGGTATGAAAATGGGGTTGTGACTCACAGCTGCGGGCAGAAAAAAAAAGGCGTCGTGGTGTCAGCCAGAGGTGTTCAGTCTAATAATTCAAGCTGTAAACTGTATCCCCTAAAATTACCTACATAATAAATCATTGTGTGAAGAAAAAAAAAAGTTTGGGCTGAAAAGTGTAAGTGAAGCAGAATCCCCAGGAGACTCCAATGCTGGGACCTATTGGCAATGATGTGAAATATGGGCTTATTTTGTCCAAAACTTTAAGGATCAGAATAATACTGCAAATTATTCTGATGCAGCTGATTTTTTTTGTCTTGAATTTCAACACATATCTATATAGTCTGTTGTAGAAATAGGCTTATTTTTTTTTTCTCCTGATCACACAGCCGAAAACGGCTTTATGGGATTTATAGTCAATGTATACAGCTTCAAGAGAAGACTTAATTCAAGAATGGCTTTATTTTAAGAAAAAATAGTATAACTAAGTTATCAAATGCATGGCAAGAATGGAGGCAGAAATTTTTCTAGAAATTCCCTTGGGTTTCTGTCTCCGATTTCACTCTTGCTTATAGGTACCAAAGAAAACACTACATTTATGTAAACTGGTGAAGTTGCTTGCCTAAGAATTCACTGCTAGATTGAAACACTTAGACCCTGCGGTTGGCAAAGGCATTGCCAAATCGTGGAGAGAGAAACGGGACTGTTTGGGGGGGTGGAATGCACCGGTTTGGAGTAGAAAGGAGTTTCAGTGCCTGGGGAAAAGATTCAGTTGTCAAGAGGAAGTGTAAAGGCCAAGGACACATGAAGTCTTTGAAACAATAAGGGTGAGGAAGTCAAGAAGCAGGCTCCCCAAAGCCACATTGAAACAATTTATTTTATAAGATCCCCTACATTTCCAGAATTAGTGAGCAGAAGAAGCGCCACGCTGGGAACGCGGGCTGTGGGCTCTCGCGCTCACACAGGCTCTGGGAGAGGGAGAAAGTCAAGTTGACACGGTTCTCCTTTGCCTGGGCATTTCCAATGAAAATATAAGGAGGGGGGCGGGGAGAGAAGGGGACAAAACCCAGCTCGAAAAGACGGACTCTGGCGAAGTCCGTCATAAAGATGAACTGGAAAAAGGAAGTTCATAGCAACTGAAACTCCGACCCTGGCTCATTAGTATTCATGACTGAGTGTCCAGCTTTTCTGTTTATCTTTCTCCCAGGATCAATATCGGAGCAGCGTGGGCCGGGGAGGAGCCCAAGCCAGGCCCCTGCGTGCGCCTGACCTTTCGCGCCCTCCCTACAGGTCAGAGCATCTTCAGAACCGCCGGGCCAACGCCGCGCCCAGGCTCATTAAAGCCACCATTCATCTGCCGGCGGGAGAGGGAGGGGGCCGGCGGGGAGGGAGCGGTGCAGCGGCAAACGGACCCAACCGACTCCTAGAGTTTTGAGAAACCACACTCGGCCACACCAACCACTGTGGGCCCAGTGGGCCAGGAGAAAGAACAGACCAGGAACGAGCCGCGTCTGCAGCCAGAGGCCCAGCGCGGCTCCCGGCCAGGCCCTCGCGGGCTCCGCCAGGTTCCACACCCGAGATTTGGGTTGGGAGCGAGGCAGCCTAAGAGCCTCCTCCGCGCCCGGGCCGAAAGGGCACCCCCCTCCCCTCCCTGCTCAGCCCCAGCTCGGCGGTGGCCGGAGCCTCCCCAAGCCTCCGCCGGCCTCTAGGGAACACCCGGGCGCGGAGTGTTAGCTGCGCCCGTTACCTTTGACATGAACATTACTATTATTTCCACCCCCCACCCACTCCAGCGGCGCGGCGCTTCGGCTCGCTCCCTCGGACCCCCGCCTTGGCCTCAGGGACAGAAAAAACCCTGGCTTCAGGGGGTTAGGAAAGGAAGAGGCTGAAGCAGGGCTTGGGAGGTGAAGTGTGTGTGTGTGTGTGTGTGTGTGTGTGTGTGTAGGGGATGGGGGGGGGGTAGTCAGCTCCTTCTTCCCTCCCCCCAGTGCACACACAGGGTTGGAGGGCGTGAGGACAGGCCGGACAATCTGGCCCATGACATTCCCCGGGTAAATGAGCCCGAGGGACCCAACTCCCACCCATCTCAGTCCCACTGGCGGCTCGAGGTGTGAGCCCCGGGAGTGCGGCCTGGGCTGTGGACTCTCAAAAGCCAAGTTGGGTGCAGAGCACAGGGCACTGGGCACCCTCGGAGGGTGGGGAGGCTGGGGAAGAGCGGAGGGGGGAGGGGAGCATCTCCTGATGGGTCCTCCCGCCATCTGCCCCCAATCTCTGCGACTCAGGTCCATCCCTCCCACGCGAGCCCGTGGCTGGGGTTTACAGAGGGGGTAAGAGTGTAAGCATGTGCGAGTGCATGCGTGTGTGTGCTGGGGCATGGAGAGAGATGGAAAGAGACGTGTGCGTTTGTGTGTGTGCATGTGTGTGTGCGTGTGTGTGTGTGTGTGTGTCTGCCTGTGTGCACGCACGCAAGCCAGGGGGTACCCCTAGCTCTGGTCTGGTAGCTTCGCTGAACCTTTCTCGAATGGCGGGGCAGGCAGGATGCCCGATGCGGGACGAGGGCAGAACGCAGGGCTGTAGACCCATCGAGGTGTCATATCTTCAAAAGCGCGTCCGCCCTCGGGAATGAACCGGGAACCTGGGAGCGGACCAGGCGGCCGCAGCACGGACAGTTCCCACACTGGGGCCTGCGGGGCGGGGCGGGAAGACCCTGGCCCCGGACCCAGCCCGACCTCGGGGCCGCGGCGGCTCAGGGGCGGGGCGGGGCGTGGACAGTGCGGCCCTAGCAGCCCTACAGACTTGACCATGAACTCGAGCCCTCGGGCTGCCTTGGTTAAGGAAGGTTGATAGAAGTTGTCATTCGTAACACCCTGTTCAAACTGCTACGGCCCAGCGGGACGGGCCTGAGGGTTATGCGCGATCGTCCGCCCGATCACCCGATCCAGACTGAAGTATCTAGATTCTTCCCTAACATTAAAACAAAGCAAGCAAACAAACAAACAAAAGCAGTAATAATCTGTTGGGGGCTGGAGGGGGGGTTTAGAGAGGAGGGAGACCTTTCTCCAGGCCTGCTCCGAGCCGCTGGGTAAACATAGAAACCGTTCATTTCGGACTGCTGGGGGTAGCAGTGGGCCGAGCAGCTCCGTTTCTGCAGAACCCGAGCGATATTATCAGGCTATAATCAATCAATTCACCAGCGTTTATTAAATGCCCTGCTTTGGATCCCGAGGGTAGCTTTCCGTGTCCATTTAAGTAAAAAACGCATCAGAGGTTCAACTTAGTCTTGGTGGGGTGTTATTTCCAGACCTTTGGGTCTTAGCTCTTGCATGCAGGCCTAGCGGGGCCCTTCGGGTTTTTTCGGTGGAGTGATGTGGGGGAGGGGAGGACCAAGCCCCTAGTGCGCCCTTGGTGGGTCCCTGCGTGTCCGCTATGTCACTGGTGCACCCATCAGGGACCTACCAGAACCCATCTCCCCCGGTCTTGCGGACCCCGGCAGGCCATGGGTCGCCTGGAAAGCCCAGGCCTTCCTAGGTGCCCCCATGATGCGGGAGAACAAGGAGGGGCACAGGGAAACCCAAACCTCCGGACCAGCCAGTGGTCTGCCCTTGATCTCCGAGTTTCGTGCGGAAAAAACACACACCACTTGAGACGGAAAACATCCGTCTGCAAAAGAGACAAAGGGGCCCGGGGGTAGGGAGTGGGAGGAAGAGAGAAGGGACCCGCAGGAGGAAAAGGCTGGGCCGGCGAGGGCCGGGCTGTGCGGGGCCGGGGACCTGTTCCCTTCCCTCGCGCCCCCAGCAGCCCGCCCTGGCGCGCGCCCGGAGCAGAGCGCACCGGCCTCTACCCTGGGAGTGACCTCCTCCCGCCCGCGACTTCAGGGGACATCAGGGAGCCCGGGAGACGCTGATACCGATGCCAGTTATCATTGTAGTCATTAATAATGCAGCGAGGATCACGATAATTAATAATAATAATGATGGCCTCCCGGGGGGCTCCAGCTGCCTCCGGATGAAGCGACTCCTGTGCGGAGGGCAGTTTATGGAGCCGAGTGCGCAGGGAGCGAGCGTGGGCGCTCTGAAGTTCAAGTTGACGAGCAGAAGCCGTCCCCCGGCCGCGGCGCTCTGTCTCCCTGC
>NW_005871411.1:760289-763586 GCF_000147115.1 Myotis lucifugus
GGAGATTGGGCCTCCGACTTCGGGTTCCGTTCCTTTTTTGGCAAAAACCAAGTTTCGGGATGCAGGGGGCCCGGAGCACTAGGACCCATTTCCAGGAAACCCTCCCATCCCGGGTGGACTGGGAGCCCGCTCCAGATTTTCCCCCCCTTCCCACCCATCCCCCTTCCCCATCTTTATTCCTGCTGATACAAGGAGAGCCCCTGGTCGCCCGGCAGCTCTCCCCTGTTCAGTTCTGGAAAGCGGGAAAGCGGTCCACCCAAGGCTGTGAGATCGTCTTCTCTTCTTGCTGGGTTTCTTCTTCCCACAAAGGAGAAGCAAACCCCCTAAGCCCTTGAGTTGATACTAAAGTTCCACCTCCCCCGTTTCATCCTTCTTAGATTTGAGAGATGTCTCAAAGCCAGTAAGTCACACACACACACACACACACACACACACACACACACTTTACAATATTTAGAATAGACCATCTCATTTTTGCACAAGTTCTAATTTTTTATGATTCCTTTGCCCCCCTCCCCAAGATGGGGGGGGGGTGTTGGAAACCCCTAAAGGATTTTCCTCGCAGCTTATAATGTGTTCAGTGAAATCTCCCAAGGATCAGTAACATATGCCAATTATTTTAATAATTTTCCTTAATATTATTAGGGGTTATAAATTTGATTTTAATAGGGTTGATTGCTTCAGGAGTTGGCGCTTGGGCAGTTCGCAAGGCTGCTGGGGAGGGCTAGGCCGGCATCTGTCACCCTCTGGGACACACACACACACACACACACACACACACAGCCCCGGGGCTGGAGTCTTTCCCTCCCCTTTGAATAGGTGTCATGGCCTCCAAAGAGGTCAGGGTTGCCTTTCTCTCCTCCAGCGGCCCTTAGGCCGAGCCTGCCTGGCCCTGCGGCCCAGTGGAGGGCCGAAGGGGAGAGAGATACAGGGTCTCTGCAGCAGCCACCCGTGTTCCTTGTTCTCCGCCAGCAGAGTCCTGCGCACACTGGGGGATCCTTTGGAGGTGTCCCTGCTACTGCCCAAATCTTTTCACCACTGGGTGCGGGGGTGTGCCTGGGCCTCTCAGAGATACAAGGGTACTGAGGAAAATGAAGATGTCTCGATGGGATCTAAAAAGAATTTTCCCCATCCCTTCCCTTCAATCATTAAAACTGCCTTCCTCCTTGGAGCCACTTGTTTGGGAATTTTGATAAACTCTTGCAGAGGAGGGGGAGTGAGGCTGCAAACAGAGAACACTGGTGGTCAGAGTTCTGCCTCACTCCCACCTGGCCCTTTCCGTCTTTTTAAATTTTCTTTCACTGAATTCTTGAAGAGGGTCTCTTTCATTTTGGGCCAACGGCTTTGTGGCTTTCCTAAATTTAAAAGTAGTCAATTTATCACCTTCTTCTCTCGAACATTCTGTTTACCGGCGTGCAGTGGCTGTGCAGATAAGCAGGATTTCTTGAGGAAGCTGTTAAAATTTTCAAGAAAAAAACCCACAAAACACTTTTGGTAGAAATGGTCCCTTAGACTGTAATCATTGGGCCAAGTTCAAAAACAAAGTACTCAGCTCAGTTTTAAATGTGCAATTAAAAATAACTGTACCTCGGCTTTTCAGAGGGAGAGGGAAGGGGGCAGGGAGGAGGGAAAACAAAGAATAAGGAAATATTTAGTGCTCTTAAATCCAGTCCAAATAGCTGAAAGAAAGGCATTCCCCCAGATAATGGAGCCATTAGAAACTCTGAAGGTTCCTGCCGCCCTTCCTCACAGGGGCTTTCCAAAAATTTAATTCACTCTCAGCTATGAAACAAAGGACACAGAAAGGAATTTTGAGACTTTCTGCCAAAGGGGAGCTTGGCCCCGTTTCTATGCATACATACACCTTCCTCTCCAGCCTGTGAGGTGGTGCTCCCATTCATCCGCGCAGCTGATCCATACCCATGTGGACCCTCAGCTGTCTGTTCCCATTTTCTTCAATAACTTCGCTAGGAAAAAACCAGTATGTTCATGCAGTTTCAACACGTTTTATTATATTTCTGTATGCATTACTTTCAAAACATATCACAAGAAAGGATCAAACCACTTAAAACCTTCAAATAAAAAATCTGAAACAGTTTATGCCCACAATTGTACATATTTATAGTTAAGAAACATTCTTTATAAATATTGTTTCCTCTGTAGCAAGTTAATACCATAATTTAATTACAAATGGATAAATATGGTAACGGGTATTTACAGAAGGAAGGGTGTTATTAAGGAAAAAGCTAACGGCACGACGTTTATTTCCCCCCCCACCCCACAATCTTTCATACAGGAACTAACAAATTGAACTCGCAGAAGCACTAAAACATCACAGGTAAACCCAGCTAACAGAAAAATACATTCACAGCGTTGGTGGTGGTGGTGGTGTGTATGTGTGTGCTGTGTGGATCGGTATGCTGAAGAGACAAGAGGGAGACTTTGGCACGGCTCGTTTTTTTCCAGTCTATAGTTGCATGAAGTTTACAATCAAGTTGCCTCATGAAAGGAACACAATATTCAATACCACAATACAAAAGAAACCATTTTCTTCCACGTTACTTAAAAATAAAACCGAGTAAACTAAAAAGAGAAAAGAAAAAGCCCATCACGTTGGGGAAGGGAGGAAGAGGCAGGGAGGAACGCAATCCGGAGCATTACAAATGGACGAACTTCTATACACCAAGAAGCCATTAAAACCACCTCGGAGAAGGAAGGAGTCCGCTATGTACAGTTTGCCAGAGACTGGGAGTGCGGTGAGAAGGCAAGCGGGCGTGAGGGAAGGAGAGGGGGTTTGGTTCGATATTTTTATGGGTTTTTATTTTTTTTTTAATTTTTTTATTCCTTATTTTATATTTTCAGCTTCAGAGACTCCGTTAGGGATATTTTTGCTTTTCATGCCTAGATTATTTTTTTAAAAAAAAAAAACAACAACAAACAACAACTTTGAAAAATCCTCCTGCTGGTAAAATCATTTTTTGTCATCATAAAAATCAGATTCGTAATTTTAGCATCACAATCACAGGATGCCCTGGGTGGTGGAGGGCTGCTGCGCCAGGGCGGGGACTGGGAGAGGGAGAGCGGCCCCCGGCCCTTCACACGTACCATTCATTGAAGTTGGAGGACAGACCACTGTGGCCCCCGGCCGTCCCGCTGCCCCCGCCAGAGCTGCCGCCGCCCCCACCGCCCGCGCCGCCGCCCCCGCTGCTGCCTCCGCCAGAGCCGCGCCGCCCGCGCCGGCGCTGCCCGAGCCTCCGCTCCGTATGCACCGCGGAACCACGGCGCCGCCGCTGCGGC
>NW_005871411.1:763750-766761 GCF_000147115.1 Myotis lucifugus
CCCAGGCCTTCCTAGGCCGGCCGAGGTGGTTCGGGCTGGTCGGGAGCCGGCGAGGCGGCCGGCCGAGGTGCCCTCCTGCCCGCCTCCCCGGTGGTACCTTCATGTGCTTCCGCAGAGAGCTGGGGTGCGTGTAGGACTTGTCGCACATCTTGCACAGATAGGGCTTATCGGAGGTGTGGACGTGCATGTGCTTCTTCCTGTCACTGCTGTTGGCGAAGCGCCGGTCGCAGCCCTCAAACTCACACTGGAACGGCTTCTCGCCTGTGGAAGGCAAACATGGGCACTTTCCGTGGACACCCAGGCCCCCTGGGGTTCTCCCACCCACCCTGGAGGGGGAAAGGCTCCGCGAGGAGGGAAGAAGAGCGAGGAGGGCCTGGGTCCCTTCAACAGATGGGTCCCCTCCGTGGCAGAACGAAGAAGAAATTAACCCTTTCTACTTAACGGTCCTGCGCATTTATTTCATATTTTACTTCCTTTCAGACGGGCGCCCATTTCCTCAAATGTTTAATCTGGGGTAGCACCGCCTTTCCACCGAGCTTCTTGGATTTGTAAGCTTCCAACCAGTTAGTCTGGCCATGGAGAAGCTGTTGTTATGACAAAATATTTGGGGCATTATGAAAATCACACAGACTGCAGGGCTGCTGTCGGTTTCTCTCGGGGGCCAGTAGGCAATTAGATTTGGAGTTGCTGTATGTTGTTTGGGGACGGGCTGTGCATAGTGACTGAGCCAGTATTCTTCATCCAAAATTCTGCAAATTAAATTAACCATAATTCTAGACTCGGTCCCAGTTTTTTTTATTTTTATTTTTTTAAAATAAGTTTGAGGAAAATGTAAATATTAGAGATAAGGCAGCATCTCGAGATTGCAGAGGCACCGGCTGGGCAGTGGGGGTGGGGGCATGAGCAAAGGCTTTCAAAAATCTTCCTGTTAATTTTCTGGCGGCCCCTGCATCCTGTTGCCAGAATTCCAAGCGCTTGGAGTCATTTAGAGGTGTGAGAACTGACATTGTTCCACTTGGAAACGGGACCATTTAACGTTAAATTCCATTAGCACCTAAATTGTTTTTTAAAGACATCCGCTCAGACCCAGGACTCGAAAGCAAGCGTTTCATGCAAATAAATTTCTCAAATTTTAAACCTTGTTAAGCGCTTGTCTCGCACCTCGCCTCCCTCCCTTCCCGGAAGAGAACAATAGGCCGCTGGCGCATCCCCACTTCGGAGTAAATATTGACGGGGGAAGTTGCTAAAACATTTGGCTTTCTTTTAGGAAATCGTCTGGCACGATCTTGGCTGGTCATGGATGAATTATCTACGAGGCGAGAGGCGCGTTCTTTGGCGGCTCTCTCATGTCACGCGATTGCTCCTCGGGCCGCGCTGCCGCGGGCGCTCGCTAACGGGGTTGTAGGTCCAAGTTTGGAATCTCAAACCCTCTGGTACCCATTAGAGAATGCCCCAAACTACTGCGATCTCGCCGTACAGCCTCGAGACCAACCCTGCGATGGGCTTTAAAAATTAGGAATGCTTTACCGCTTGGGCTCACACCAGACTCATTTTAATGGGAAACAGTCCTGTAAAGACGTTTTGGACCGCGAGGAAAATAAGTGCAAAACACACAAGCCACTCAAGCAGACCCACCCGAAGCAGAAAAGCACATTCAGGCAAGCTGGCAAATCCGCTCTCGGCTCCCTTCCCGGGCACGGAGTTGGAGAGCAGTTTTATTTTGTGCGCTCTATTTAGAACGGAAATTATTAACCGGGCCGAGCAATTATGAGCCGGGTGAAGCAATTGCATCACCCAAAGCATACATTTGATGTGACACCGGTTATTTAAAACTCAATTTCCACACATGGAAAAACCCAGCCCAGGGATATGCTTTCATTTTCCAACAAAAACAAGCCGCCGGCTCTCTTTGCACACACACAAAAACACATCTCCCGTCCCCGAGTAAAGGCTGGCGGTCGCTGCGTTTCTCTTAGCAAATCAACCACAGCCTCTCTCCCCTCCGCGTCCCGTCCCTGTTCCGGACCGCAGTTACCTGTGTGGGTCCTTTTGTGGATCTTGAGGTTCTCGGAGCGCGCGAACACCTTGCCGCAGCCCGGGAAAGGGCAGGGGAAGGGCTTCTCGCCCGTGTGCACGCGGATGTGGTTGACCAGTTTGTATTTCGCCTTGAAGGGCTTGCCCTCGCGCGGACACTCCTCCCAGAAGCAGACGTGGTTGCTCTGCTCCGGGCCGCCGACGTGCTCCACCGAGACGTGGGTCACCAGCTCGTGCATGGTGCTGAAAGTTTTGTTGCAGCTCTTCTTGGGATTGCTCAGCTGCTCGGGGTCGATCCACTTGCAGATGAGCTCCTGCTTGATGCATTGCTGCCGCATGTAGCGGAAAAAGGCACCGGGGTGGTGGTGGTGGTGGTGGTGGTGGGCCGCGGCCGCTGCCATGTTCATACCCATGTTCATATTCATGGGGCCATACTGGTTGTGGAGCTGTGCCGCCGAGTAGGGGTCAGTCCGCGGGCTGGCCACCTGGCGGTACTGGTCTGACCGCCCGAACACTTCGCCCGGCAGCCCGAGGCGCATCTGCCCGTTGAGCACATTCTGTGAACCGTGCGGCCCGTGCTGCTCAGGGAGGCCGGGGAAGAGGAGGTGGCCCTGCGCATCCGAGTGCGCGTGGTGCAGGCCGCCAGCTCCCGGCCCGAACAGCCCGTGCTGCCCGCCGCCCGGCGCCGAGTCCCCGAAGCCGCGGCTGCGAAACAGGAAGTCCCGGGTGGAGTTGAAGGGCGGCCCGGAGTAGGAGCCGACGTGCGCGGCGTGGGGCCCGAGTGCTGCGGCGGCGGCGGCAGCTGCGGCGGAGCCCGGGTAGGCTCCGGGGCCCTGAGACGTGAACGCCGAGCTTTGGCCCGGGGACAGCTCGTGGGCGCCCGGGTTTAGCTTGAAGGCGCCCATGTGTGCGGCTGCCGAGTCCACGAAGCCGGTTCTGCGCCGCCGCCAGGTTCAGCTTCGCGGTCTTGCATTTCG
>NW_005871411.1:767396-777699 GCF_000147115.1 Myotis lucifugus
GCTGGCCCAGGCAGACCGGATAGAAAAGGACGCAGTCAAGTATTGGGAGCTTTCCGCCCGGGCCCCGCGCGCCCGCGTTTCCTTCTGACCGCCGCCCGGGCGCTGGGGCGGCGGGCGGAGGCCAGGCACCTTCTCCGCGGCGCGCTCGGTCGGCCGCTTCCTCCTGCGCGCGGCCGGTATTGTTCGGCGCCGCGGCCGCCGCGTTTAGCCCTCCTCGTCCTCCGCGCTTGGCATTGGCGGCGCTGGGCGTAGCAAACTTGCGGCAGCCGCGGATTCCCCCCGATGAAGGCAGCGGCCGCGCGGCTCCCTCTTTCTTTAAGTTGTGCGGGAGGAGGGGAGGAGGAGGAGAGGAGATGGGGGCTGTGGGAGGGGAGAAGGGAGGCAGAGGGAGAGGAGGAGGGGGAGTCGGGGCTGTAAAACGATAACAATAAAAAAAAAAAGTGCTCTCCAGCTTGTTCGCTCCCTCTCTCCAGTTGGCCTGGGGCACTGGACCAGAAGCGGCCAGCTGCAACCGCGAGGACGGAGCGGAATCCGCGGCCCAAGCAAACGAGAAAAGGCCAAAGCAGGTCCCCCCCTTTTAGCCGAGGTGGGGTCCGTCCGCCATCGCCTCCGCCTGTTTATTTCAGTGGGCGCCACCGACGCCGAAGCCTTTTATTTATTTATTTATTTATTTTACTTTTTTTGTCTCCTCCTTTTCCTCCCCCCTCCTCCCTAGCCCTCGCATCTCCCTTCCCGGCCTCCCTCCCACCAGCTCCAGGCCGGGCCTCCGGGTCACACCGCCCCTTTCGCCGCGGCTCCCGCCCCGCCCGCTCTCCCAGCGCCGCCATTGGCCGCCGCGGCCCCGTCAATCTTGCGCCCCCGCCCCGCGGAGGGTCCACCGCCCCTCCCTCGTGCCTCCGCGCTCCTGCCGCGGCGGAGAGGAGCGGCCGCCAGGGCCTGCCAGCCTCCCTAGCTGAGCCGGTGCTCTCGGCGCTGCGCCTCCGGCCCCCGCCGGCCGCGGCGCTCCTAGTGCCTGGCGACCGGCATAGCGCGCGGCCAGGCCGGGAGGGGACGGCACCCTGCACTCGCGCCCTTCCGCGGAGGCCACCGACTCCCCGCGGCCCCGAGCCCCTAGCGACGGGCACCGAAAACCGGTACCCCTGGCAGCTCGAGAACGTGGCTAACACCGGGCCGCGGGGCTGGAGGCCCTGTGCGCGGGGACACCCCAGGCCCCGGGCCCCGCCGGCAGCGCGCCGAGGTCGTGATCGGTGGGCACCCTCCCAACCTCTTTTCTCCCCATTTTGTAAACTTGCTCTGTGGTCTCGAAAACACAGGTGCTGGATGATGGGCCTGGATAAAGCCAGACACGCCCGTTCCTCCCGCTCTGTGGACACCCACCCAGACACCGGCCCCCTCCTGGGCCATGGCCCCCACCCGCTGCTCCGCTCCCCCGGCCTGCGCCCTGCGCCCTGCTCCGATCACAGCAGTAAACACTGGGCATCAGCGTTTGGAATTCGTTTATAGACAATGTCACCCTCGGGGTAGATGCCCAGAAGCCCAGGCCGCTGCCATGGTGGGGTGGGAAGTGTGGGGACGCCCGAGGCGCGAGGCCCAGCAAGGCTCTGTCAGGTTGGAGTTCGGCCGCGGGTCAGGCTCAGGGCCTCCGGAGAAGAAATCTCCAGGCTGGTAGGGCTTCGAGAAGATCTTTATAACTCCTCCAGGAGTGGGCGACTCCCCCTACCCCCATGGTGGTGGGGCCGCGAGGCTCCTCCCCTTGCGGTGCCCGCCCTGGCCTTCGGCCCAGGGGACTCTGGCCGCCCACCCCCCCCCCCCCCCACCTCGGGCCCAGGTTGACCGCTGCAGACATTTCCTGTCCCGCGAGGGAAAGCTTGCGCTTCCGAGGGAACGGGAGAGGCAACCGCGGGCCCTGAGGCGGCGAAGGTGTGAATGCAAGGTCTGAGGAGAACTGCTTTTATTTACAAATTGCTGGGAGTTGAAATAAAATTCCAGTAAGAGAAAACAATCAATATGCATTTCAAATTTTTCGTGTTGAAATGGATCCGGCAAAAACGCGGGAAGACCACTCTCGCTCGCTATTGCTAGCAGCACCCGGGGTCTCCAGCACCGGCCCCGGCAGCCTCTCCCGGCTTTCGTGGGTCTCAAGGTCGGAGCCCCCCGCAGCCCCTGTCATTAGGGGCGCTGTGCTCCCGCTCTGTCCCCATCCCCGCGCCCACCGAGCGCTGGAGGAGTCAGAGGGAGGCCAGGCCGGAGCAGCTAGTCGGAAAGCCAGGAGTTTGCCTGGTAGCTGGAGATGCTCGCCTTCCCTGCCAGGCGGAAATGCGCTTCTTTCCCACACACCACACTCTGCACAAAGAGGGATGGGGGAAGGCACATGCCGAACTGCTCCCCTAAACAGAGAGGAACCTGAGATTGAGGCGGAGAGAAGAGAGAGAGAAACCTCCCGTCAGAAAAGCTGCCCCTGCTACAGGAAGTCAAAAAATCGCCCACTGCACAGCCTTTCACACTTGTTTACTTTGCTCATCAATGTCTATGGGGCGAGGGAGAGAATAACTGGAAAAGCTCACTCCAAAAATATTGCCCAAAAGAAACGTTTTATTAGAGGTTCGTCGTGAGAATAGCCGTTTTGCACATCCAAAACCTCACTTCCTTTATTTCTTTCGAGCCACCAGATTTCAAGTTTTCCTCCTTTCCCACTTTCTCGCCCCCTCCCCACAGCTCTGTCCCTCTCTGCCTTGCCCCATTCTCTCCTTTCGTTTTGATTCCTCTTTCGCAGCCCGCACTTGGGGCGGGCGCGGCTGGGCCCCCTTTTGCGCTGGATTCCGCGGGCCGCGCGCGGCGGGGTAGTGGGGCAGACGCCTGAATTCCCGCCGGAGACCCCGCAGGCTGGGCCCTCCTGGCTATTCTTTCTCCGCTCCAGCTCTCCTCTCTCTGCAGGACACAGAGGAGCTGAGCCAAGTTCAAAGTCACGTCGCCGTCCCCTCTTAGAAGTGTTTTATTTCTCTACAAACCGCAAAGCCTTTCCCTCATGACACAGTGTTTCTTTTCTTTCTTTCTTTCTTTTTTTTTCTTCAGGAAGGAACGAGAGAGAGCGCGCGCAAGAAAGCAAAAGCCGGGGGTGGGGGGGGGGGGGGGCGGTGAAGGCTTTTCAGCCATTGCCTCAAAAGTAGATTTGGATTCCTTGGCTGAAGGGGAAAAAGCGGCCAGGCTGCGTTCTGCACCGTGTGAGTGATTTCGTTTTTTCAACAGGTTTCTGGAAGGACCCTCTGTGGCGGAGGCAGATCCGCGGGACCCACCACTGTCTCCATCGGATAAACAAGTCCCCTTTTTGTAAGTTTTCCAAAATTGCTCTTTGAAGATCTCACGCAGCCTGCGCCACGCTGGCGAGAGTGGAGGGTTTGCTGTCTGTGGATGACCCCGCCTGGTGGGCCCCTGGGCGCCCCGGCTGGCTTACATGTCATGGCAAATGGAGGGAATGGCAGTGCGACAGAGAATTCCGGGTGTCTTAAAAAATCAGAAAATCCCATCCAACACCCGGGCCTCGTTCACTGAGCACCTCATTGCGGTTGTGGGCCTCTGTGAATGGCTGACTGCGTTCTTTTGTATATGATGAGTATTTTGGGTGTACATATACATAAAAACAATACATATGTACACACAATATGCACACACACAGGTATATCTTGCTGGCCAGCAGAAGCCAAAAAGAAAGAAAGGAGAGGAAAGAAAGAAAGAAAGAAAGAAAGAAAGAAAGGAAGGAAGGAAGGAAGGAAGGAAGGAAGGAAGGAAGGAAGGAAGGAAGGAAGGAAGGAAAGAAAGACGCCACAAACAAACAAACCCAACAACAACAAACAAACAAACCAACCAACCTTTAAACTGGAAAGCAGAAACACTTGGTGGCTATATCATTCAAAGTTTTAAATTTTCTCCTAGGGAAAGGGATGCATATGGGGGAAGAGATGGGAGGAACAAATGTAGAATCAGCTGTCTGTACACACCAGACCCCCAGGCCCCCCCACAAAAGGATTTCAGCACCATCCTCTGTATCACAGACTCATAAATTCAACAAGATCATCAACAGGATATTAAGTTGCAGGTCACCTTTGATTCAGCCCTCTCAGCCACTCCTGGGCTGGGCGACCCCTGACCCATGAAGGACCACATGTGTGGTGGGGGGAGCCCGCTCAGTAAAACCCACATAGAACAAAAGTTCTTTGTCAGAGCTTTAGAGACGTGTAATATAAAAGAAAGGGAAATCGTGAAAATCTCAGCCAATGTTGTAACTTGTAAATGCCATTTTTTGAGAAGGGAGCGGTTGAGTAGAGATGGGGAGGTATCATAGGATAAGGCCCTCTCCTGTCTGCTAAAAGAACTTCTCTTCTTCCTACAGTTAAAATTTACTATTCTGTAACTGGGCTTATAAAAAGTCTCTCTATAAAATATATGCTCGCCAGCAGTTTAGTGATTGGGATGCAAATGTTTGCGTATTTGCCATCAGGGACTCAGAGAATAATAGACACCAACATTTCTGTGTCACAGTGGTTGTGGTTTTGCAAAAGGAAGAAAACTGGTTGTCCTTACTTTGTCTCCTCTTTCCTGATGGGAGTGTTTCTACTGCTGCAAAACAAAACAAAAACAAACCGAAAAACAGGAGGCATTAGCTTACACGAATGTGTTTAATTATTTTGAGGACCGCTATCCTTTGGGCTCCCAGGCGGACTACATCCAGGGAGGTTGAATACTGGTGACAGGCAAGCAGCTTTCCAATAAACTGCAGTATTATTGCAATAGACTTTGTAATACAATTTATGCTGTCATTCATAAATAACGATGCCATATGTCAACCATATTGCTTACACAAGTAAATCCGTCAACGTGTCACTATTTGATTTTTCTCAACAGCTTCTTCAAATATTGAAGTACAGATATTGGAAGCGGTGTGCAATGTGTGTGTGGAGGCTCCCCACAAAATTTGAGACTTAAAAAAACATACCACAGCACCTCTGCTCCTCCTTTGTCCCCCATCCAAAAACATCCTTCAGGATAAAGAATGAAGGGGGAGAAGAACACATCTTGAAGCCAATACAAATAATAATACTGGGTAGTTATATGAACTGTGAACACATAAGGGAGTTTTGTGGTTCCTGTTTTGACCTTATAAGCATATTTTAAAACACAACAATTAGGCATTTCCCAAGAATTTACCAATTCTAACGGGTGAAATGTGGGTCAAAGGCCAATCTCCAACTACTTCCATCTTTGAGGGCAAAAGTGATTGATAACCAAATGAGAATATTTGACGACAGGCCAATTTTACTCTGTTTATTTTTGTTTTAATCGTGGGGAAGTATAGAGAGCCATCATTTTCGAGGGCTTTTAACCACTAAAGTCAGGTGGACATGGGGTGTGTCCAATTCTTGACTACCCAAGACAACAGACAAATCCCAATCACAGCTGTACAGTTCCAATCTTCTGCTTAAAAAAAAAAAATCCTCGTTAAGCCCATGTAAAAGTGACAGGGATCATAAACTTCAGCAAAAAGCACCTTTTGGTTATTCTTAGCTCCACAGTATCCGTGAAGCCCGAGGACTCGGCGCGAGCTCAAAAGGGAGGAAAAGAGAGGCAACACTCACAGAGGCGCTCCGAGGGCTGCGGGGCTCAGAGCGCTCGGGCCCCTGGGGCGGGTCTCGGTGCCCCCGGGTCAGAACGCTCGTGGTGAGGGCGGGTGGGAGGGTAGGGATCTGGTCCCTGCCGAGTGCGGGTGGGGCGGGCAGCGGGAAACTCACTGCCTAGGTGCCTAGCGAGCCTCGTTTGGAAAAAGCCCTTGAACCCAAAGTCTTTGTCACTTCCGGCCCTGATAAAGCTCAATAAGATGCAGCTTCGTGGGTCCCTCTGCCCAGCTCACCTCGGCTTAAAGAGTTCTCGAGTGTATCTCCCGTGTTCTCAGTGTCTGCTAGTAACTCTCCTCCCAGCGGAGCGCCCACGGCCGCCTTTGGGCTGCGCCTCCAAGTCCTTCCCTTAATCCCTGGGGTAACTCGGGATACCGTGTTCGCCCTTGAACCCGCCTCTGGCGCAGCCCAAATGGCACTAGGCGCTCCAATTTCGCCAGGCACCCAGCCCTTCTGCAAGGAGGCAGCTCTCGCGAAAACCACTGCGGACTGGCGAGCAGTAAAGCAATTGCAAGGGCAATAAAAGGCAGCTAGGTGGGTCCTCCTGCTCTTTCCGGGTCTCCCTCACCGTCCCTGGCCGTACCCCCTCGCCCGCCTGCAGAAACCATCACACAAAGGCTCAAAGGCCAGGAAATGTCCAATCCACTTCCCTTAGAGTTTATTCATTGCCCACACAATTAATACACTGCGTTCAGCGACGAACGGAGGGCACCGGGGAGCCGCAGTCCCACTCTGCGCAGCGGGAAGCCTCAGCGCCGGCCTGGGCACCTCCAGCGACCCCGTCCCGTCGCCTCCAGGCAGCTGAGTGCAGGGTGGTTCCGGGCCAGCTCTGTGTTTTCCTTTTACCTCTCAGCCTCCTCGCGCCTTTGTTTGGGGCTGGGAGGAGGGTGGGGTTCGGGGTGCAACAGTGAAGTCTGGAAATCAGTGCTCCCCAGGAGGACCTGTTGACCCCAGAAAGGGCATTTCCATGTCTTGCCACGTAGCTGCTCCCAAAAGCGCAGACAAGGGCATGAGTTTTGAGGATCGGCCCTGACTGCCGGCACCACTGAGGAAATATGGGGCTAAGCCCACAGAACTGGCATGAAGACTTCTACACCACCCCCAACCCCTTTAACTAGTAGTATTTTCTCCAACGCCCTGGAAATGGTCGGTGTTTATTTAGGAAGTATGACACAGTTACTGGGATGTTAAAGGGGGGTGGATTTGGCTCCCAAAAGGCTTTAAAAAGAAACAGCGCACCTGGGGTTAGGCGGGTCATCATAATAACAAAAAGCGCGTCTACAAAATAAAAAGCTCTTTTATAAAGAAAGGCAATCCCGGAAATTCACTGGGAGCCTTCCTGAGAACCGTCTAGCTAGGCCTATTCTCAGGTTTAATTGGCAGGCAGTTTATTGGCGCCTTATTGGTGTTGACTGAATTTTGTTCCCAGTTCTTCCTTTTAAGAATTAGCATTTCAAGTCGATTTACCTGAGTCAATTATCTTTTTAGGGTCTGGGTTGAGTCATAAATTTGCAAATATTCATTAAACGCACTGTGTAAATATCCCTCTTTCCAATCGCCACCCAAACCTCGATTATTTCCTAAGAAAGTCTTTCCTTTTTTAAGGCTTCCATAAAAAGAAATTGATCAGGGGACTATATTTGAATTAAGACATATTAAATCGATGACAGATACACATCATGCTGTGTTTAACAAGAGTTGTACAAGGAGGCGGGTTCCAGATTCCGCAGGGCTCTGCTGCACCATTATTCACATTTTTACAGCCTTTCCTTCATGCCTTCACTCATTAAACCATTAAATTTCAGCAATTCAATAAAACAAAGCAGTTATAATTTTGAGGAAAAGCTATTTTGAAGGGGGTGGAGGTACTCGTTTTATTGCACCATAAAAATGCTCAACAGTCCATATTAAAGGTTATGTTGTGGTTATTTTCTTCTTTATTCATTCTTTTTGTTTTGTTTTTACTTATAACCTGCAGAATTGAACGTAAAGCTGCCATTATGGAAGTATTGACGCTCACTGCCAAGGAATTCAAATAAAGGGAACTCACTTGAAATGTTCTGAGAGGTAATGAAGACAGTGGCGACAACCCCAAATATGTCGCTTTCCCTATAAACCATCCATAGAGATGGCACAGTCCTTGCTCCACCTTTGCCTGGCTGGCTTGAGATGGTTTTGAGTCTTTAAAACGAAATTGTAAAAGATCTTGTCCTTTCCAGGTACGGATGTGGATTTTGTCACTGTTGTTTATTTTTAAAAAAATTTTGTTGTGTTTGCACTAATGCCTTTTTTATTCCCCCATATTTGAATTTCACCAACAATTAAAGAAAAGCAAAACATTTGAAATTTGATTGTCTTTTATTTGTTTGGCTGTAAGTTTTATAAGAGAAATGACATTTCCTGGGCTCACAGGGAAGTTTCCGGTTAAACATTGTTCACATCAATGTAAATGGGGCTATGGAATCAGGGCTTTTGAAAATATGTCTTACCTCTTTCCAGGTCCATCTCCCAGAGGATGGCTTGTGCAGTCTATTTTTGTGTGGACTGAAAATGAATTACACTAATAACGTTTCATTGTATCCCAAAAGAAAAAAAATCATTTGTCAATTTTTTTTCAAATAATTTTATGCAGGGCAACAAAATGAAAATGAAAACCTGACTTTAAATTTTGAGCATCTTGGAACATCACACAATTTTAATAGCTTTACTTTTTAAAGCTGAGTGACACACTGGGCAGTAAGAACCCTAAAGTTTGGGGGATGAAACAATTCTTCCCCGCCCCTCCGAAAAGTGATGCAGGAACCCTTTTTAAACTACTTTGATGGCAAATCATTTGAACTACATGGGTTTCACTTTTTAAAAAAAACCAGTGTTTATGGTTTTTAAATAAAACATCTCTCTTGCTAGTTCAGCTTATTATTAGACAATTGATAGCAAGGTAAAAGTCTATTCAATTAGTAAATATATAACGAAGACACTGCTTGACTTAAAAATTATTTTCTTGGATCAATTCTAATTCATGGTCCTTTCAAAGACACTGAGGCACACAGGTGGAGTACATTCTGGACTGGAAGGAGAGATTCTGCTTAAAGGATATTATTTACTTGGTTGCTTCCTTCTGGAGAGATGCTGTTTGGCCTGCCCCGCCACTGTATCTCCCAGAGGCAAAAGTTAGAATCGCTGCCCAAAGTCCCGCCTCCTCCGCCCCCCAGATCTAATTGGAAGTGGCAGATCCAGAACCGATGAGCAGTGAGATTACATTTCGAGCCAACTCCTTTGAAGCATATTGAAAAGGACTCCATGAGCTAAAAAGTCGAGGTAAAACGTTTCCTTTTGGGAAAGATGTATTTTGACTTCACTTGGTGTTTGGCGGAGCCAAACTGCTCAGATTGTTTTACAACCAATAGGATTTTAATACCCTTCCTCATTCCGTCTCCTGTGAGCCCTACGTGAGCGCCTGGCAGATTGGTGTCCTTCGCAAACAAGGTTCTAGCATCCTCTCCACAAGTACGAAGACGGGCGAACATCTAATCACCCTTTCTTCGGCGTAGCCTAGTGTGTGGATGTGGGAAGGGGCTCTGCGTGCAGTGAGGCGGGGGGGGGTTTGAAGTTGCCCCCCCCCTCCGCCTATTGTCCCCCCCGGGGGTCCCCAGCCCTCAGCCACCACTCGCCCTCCGGCCGCGTGCCGGCGCACGCTCTCCGCCAGGAGCTTCTGGGAAACGCCGAGCGTTGCGCGCGCAGGCCCAGCGCAAACTTTCTGCGAGTGCAACTTGGACATCCCCGGGGAGGTGGGGGATGCAGGGCTCCAGGGGAGGAGGGGGCGCGAAGCGAGAGCTAAGGCGGCCGCGAGCAGCGGGGCGGCTTCCCGCTGGGCCGAGGGTCTGAAAGGGAGCCAATCGGGCAGCCGCAGCTGCTGCCAATCACGCGGCTCGCTCCAATCCCACCCGTGCCATTTCCAAAATCTTGGTCCCACTGTGCAGCTCAAATGTGGTGTGCACTCTGCCAATCGCTGGAGGACCGAGTGGGAACGGGAATGAGCAGAGTTAGGAGACCAGGACAAAGAAGTTAAAGAGCCCCTAATATATACATGTTTTTGGAGGAGGGCAGAGGGGGAAAAAAGTCACCCCCGCGAGAGCCTATGGGTTTGATTGTGTGGTTCTGATGGAGCCCCCTTTGAGCAAGAGGAACCCGCCAGCGTTGAGATTAGCGGACTTGGCACCGGCTCAGGCCAGGCCTCTTCAGAATATGACAGGCTTCCCAGCGCTGGCCAGCCCGCCCGCCCACTCCCAACTTCGCGCCATAGCCACGCACCTCCGCCCTCGGGACCTGGGCGCTGACCTCGGCGTGGCCATCACTCCGCTCGGACCCGAGCACATGGCCCAGGCGAGCGCCCTCCGCCTCAGTCCTCTCTCCCAGGCACTCCCGGCACAGCCTGAGGCTCCCGCGGTCGCCGCCCGCGCAGCGGCCTCGGGGCACACCCCGGAGGGGGGGCCCCTTTCCCGGGGTGGGGGGGAAGGGGAAGGGGTTTGTTTTTCGGGCAAGGGCCAGGGGCCCCTTCTCATTTGACCGGGTCCCCTATTTTGTATTTGTGGTTTAAGAAAAAAAGATTATTATTTGGTGGAAAACTGTCCCCAGAA
>NW_005871411.1:778635-786433 GCF_000147115.1 Myotis lucifugus
GCCACATCTGCTTCTGGGAGGACTGTCCGCGCGAGGCCAAGCCCTTTCAAGGCCAAATACAAGCTCATCAAACCACATCCGCGTGCACACGGGGCGAGAAGCCCTTTCCCCTGCCCCCTTTCCGGGGCTGCGGGCAAGGTGTTCCCTGCCCCTTTCCGGGCTGCGATCCACAAAGCGCACTCATACAGGAACCTCAAGATCCACAAGCGCACTCATACAGGTGGGTGTCCGTCCCCGGCCGCGCCGCCGCCGCCGCCCCTGGCACCGCCGCCGCTTCCGCCGCCGCTTCTCTTCCTCCTCCTCCTCCTTCTGCTCGCCTTCATTTTTCCCTCCTTCTGCTGCTTCTCTTCGCATACGTATAACCCGGACATGTGACTTCTTTTTTTTCTCTCTCCCCCCTTTTTTCTATGAATAAGTAATTCGATAGCACACACAGGCCCCGCGCTGGGTTCCCACATGGCGGAGTCTCCAGCTCTCCCGCCGCCTCTCCGCCGTGACGGGCACCGCGCTCCAGCAGCCACCGCCGCCCGGACAGAAGCTGCAGCAGCCGGGAGCAGGAAGGCGCCCAGGACAGTCGGCAGCCCCCACCCGTCCGGCCCGGGATCTCGGGGAGGGCGATGGGGAAAGGGGGGGGCGGGGGCTGCAGCCGGAGCCGCCCCGGAGGCTCTTTCCTCCCCACCCGGTGGCGGGCACCGCGTGTGAAAGGGGGGTGTGGTGTTTGCTGCGGTATTGGGGCCACCAGGCCAGTTCGGTGTGGTCCTTCCCTTGCGGGGTGGAGTGCAAAATGCTAAAGGAATGAGGCCCCTGGAGACCCCCCTACACACACACTCGCCCCCTCCACACAGACACCTTCACGTGCACACACATCACACAAAGGACTTCACACACCTGTATGCCCTCCTGCGCCCCCCCCCTCCTCCTATGACCGGACACACTCACCTTCTAGGGAACACTCTCACTTACACACCTCCATGCACACTCATGCTCACACACCTCCATGCACACCCATGCTCACACACACATGATCACACAGGACCTCCAGGCTACTGGACAAGGCGGCGTCTAGTTGGAGGAGTGCAAGGCCGGCTGCAAAGCCTCTGCTGCCTTAGAATTTAGGGGAAGCCCGGGCACCGTGGAGACCCCTCCTAACCCTCCCCAGGCCCTGACTTTGGGGGCGCCGAGGCCCTGGGTGAGGGTGAGGGTGATGGAGGGAGGGGGCGCCTTGCGGGTCGCATGCTCCCTTTGAACAGACCAGCGCGTTGCGAGGACGCGCTGACGAGTGCGGGCGCAGTCGGAATTTATGGGGACAGACAATATCACCCCTCGGAGGACACTTGAGTAACTGGAGTTTACTCTCCGTAATTACTCGGCTGATTTATCGGCGGCGCGGCGGGGGCCGGGGCGTCCCGGGGTCCGCGGGGGGAGCCGGGCCCGCTCCTGCGGGCCAGCACCTGGCAGGCCTCGCGTGGGTCCGCAGAGGACGGGCCGGACCCCCTTGGGCCAGCCGGGCTCCTTTCTACTCGGACCGTCCGCCATAGTGATTTCTCCAAAAGGAAACGTCCCACGAGGCTCATCGTAAAGACTACGGCCTGCTGCTTGCCCCTGTGCGCAGCACTCCCGGGCGGGGTAGGGGCCTGGGGTCCCGATGGGGGCACGCGGGGGAGGGAGAGGTCCCCAGAGGGAACCCCTAAAGGAGAGCCTGCGGCCTCGGCCCTTCCCTCCTTTCCAGGCCTCGAAGGGGGAGTGGAGCTTCCCTTCGCGGGACCAGAAGCCGGGGGAGCAGAGGCCCCTGGAAATTGATGGCTGGGCAGCTGGCCTAGGTCCCTGCTCTCCGGCCCTTCCTGACCACCTACCCCCCCCCCCCCAGGAGGGGGCGTGTGCGGGTCCCTGTGGCCGTTTTGTTTTCTGGTTCCACGTTGCGTGGTTGCATGGATGCCGGGCTCCAGGGACCGCATAGGCCTCGCCGGGTCCCCCGGGGAGGGAGGCGCCCACCACACATTCATACTCAAACCCGCGCGCGTTGGGTGCGGGGGTGGTGTTGGCGGTCTCGGGGCCCCCTAGCCATTGAACATTGTGTCCAGGGAGGGACCATCGGGACTCCCTCCCTGCTCTGCCACTTTCCCTTTGGGGGGTTACCCGTGAACCCGGAACATATTGATCAAAAGGAATAATCCCCTGACCACTCCTGAAGGCCCATTTCCTGACCCACGTGCCCCCAGTTGCATTTATAACCTTCCACTGGGCCAGAATGGAGTTCTCTCTGGAGAGGGACCCGGCAGGACCCGGGAGTCACCCACACGCAGCTTCCATCACTCTCTGAAGCTCTGTAAGTCGTCGAGGTCTGACGTGACCTCTGTGTCAGAGTCTGAAATGTAAACACTGGGTCTCCCCCTTCCTGGCCAGGTAGAATTTGCTCACTGTCCCCTTAGTTCCTCGGAATAAAATAGGCAATTCTGTCACCATTTTTCCCCCCTTCGTGTTTCCTCCATTTCTTCATCCTTGATCTTCTACCTTTCCACCCCACACCTCCCCTTTACTGGGTCAAATTGCTTCTCTTTCACGTGCAGTGCTGGCGCCAGCAATGTTCAAGCCATTTATCCTTCATGATCTGGAAGGTGTAGCTTGTACAGAAACATGAGAATTCTAAACACAACGTTGCACATTTGCATACAGTGAATAAAACCCACCTAAAGTTCCATATTGAAGAAAGGCTGATTATAATTTTTTTTAAAAAAAAGAATGCTATATTATTATCTCCAACTTAAAGTAGAATACAGAAATCAGGGCAAATAACCAATGTTTTGATTTTTTAAAAAATGGATTAATTTTTTTGTTGCAGCTCATCTACAGAGAATTTTTAAAGGTTGGGATTATCATTGTGTTATGTTGTTTTCCTCTTGTTATGGGGTCAATGTAGGAGGTATACTTGAATAGTATCTAATTTTATTCTTAAACATTATTTCCAAGTAGGATTAGTTATATTCCAGGCATCTGAATCCTTTCAGCGGTGCTAACATACACTGGTATTGGTGAAATTAATAACAATAAACACTACACTGAAATATTTGTATTAAGATAGTAAAATTCCCCACAATAACTTATACACACTAAACTGTCTTAGTTGTTTTTAAGAAGAAAAAGAAATTGATCAAAACCAAGGAAAGGACATACCTGTGCGTCATCAGAGTAGCTGCTGAAATGTGGAGAAACCCAACTTTACTTTTTAAATATGAGGCAAATATTAATATGGTAGTATATATGAAGTGATTTGTTCAATTATGGACTCAGATACATCAAGTTCATACATACTAAGGTGAGAAGGAAAATTCATACTACTACCTGCTGCCTTTTTTTGCTTTCTGATACCACGGTGTGACGTGGCTGGTTTTCTTGTTGTCTTATTGAGCACTTCCACTTCCATGATGAGTGGCCTTGTGTTTAAAAGTATTGTGTTCCTGGGAGGTTAGAGCAGCTTAAAGGGGTGATGGGCCAAAAGCCTGGTAAATAGCCCATTTTTTAAAAACTATCGAACAATGTAGGAAGCTGTTGGGATATTTCACTGATGGCAGCAGGGAAACACCGGGCGGGGGCTCGTGTTCCTTATTAATGTTTGTTAAGGCTCGATTCCACTAGGCTCTTAATTGCCCTGCAAGTTGTGAGGAAAGCTGGTAGAAGGAAGAGGCCAATGGCCATTTCTGTGCCAGGCTTGTAAAAACATCTAGTGGTCGGATAGTGTGTTTCACAGGTGCCCTTATTGCTGAAGGGAACAGGATTTTGTTTTATTTCCTTTCCCATAAGTGAAATCTTGGGGAACACTCTGAAACAAAATGCCATAATAATTTTATTACACCACCCCCAGGTACTTTTAATTTAGTGTATGTACTCATTTTTCTTGTATTAAAAGTATCATTTTATCAGCATTTCTCTTGACAGGCTGCTTGTATTTTTGCATGTATAGAGCCTGAGGGGAATGAAGACGTGGGTATTCAGGTCCTGGTTGGGTTTCGGTGTTACATCTTGGACCATGTACATCTTGGACCATGTTCTAGTCATTCTCTCCCTGGCCCTTATGGTGCCACAGGGCTGACATCTAGCATCTCACAAGTCCAGTCCAAGGAGAGCCTCCAGACCAGTGGTCAGCACCCATTCCCTGAAGTATTCTTTCCCTGTTGCGTCCTGGAACATAGGTATTAGACCGGGAGTTGGTCTTCTAGAGAATGGGAAAATGCATCCTTATTTCTGCTCCAAGATTTCTCTCTTAAGTCTGAGAGATCTATGACAAGCAATTGTTAACCTTTCGTATGTTTTGTTGCAGGGGAAAAGCCTTTCAAATGTGAATTTGATGGCTGTGACAGGAAGTTTGCCAACAGCAGTGATAGAAAGAAACACTCCCATGTCCACACCAGCGACAAGCCCTACTACTGCAAGATTCGAGGCTGTGACAAATCTTACACTCACCCGAGCTCCCTGAGGAAGCACATGAAGATTCATTGCAAGTCTCCACCACCTTCTCCAGGAGCCATTGGCTACTCATCAGTGGGGACTCCACTGGGTGCCCCCTTGTCCCCTGTGCTGGACCCAACAAGGAGTCGCTCTACCACTCTCTCCCCTCAGGTGACCAACCTCAATGAGTGGTACGTTTGCCAGGCCAGTGGGGCCCCCGGCCACCTCCACACACCTTCCAGCAACGGAACCACTTCTGAGTCTGAAGATGAGGAGATATATGGGAACTCTGAAGTTGTGCGGACGATACATTAGAATTTATTAAAAATAATAGCAAATAAAATAGTAGATGGGAGTCCTTGGACCATATCCTAACCTGAGACGATGCCGAGCCTGGGAAAATCTGTGACTCAGACTTGCCACCGGGTCTAATTAGCCCTATTTATTTGGTATGAAACCCTATGGTGTTTGTACATTTAATTAATTTAATTAAGATATTTGGGCTTTCCCCCCCTCCTAGAAAACAAACAAAAAACTGGACTTTACACATTGCAGGGGGACAGGGCTGGGAGCAAATTCTACCAAGAAAAATGAATGGAGAGTAGTTGATCAAGATACACACTGCTAATAATATATATGTATATGGAGAGAAAGAACAATAAGTCAGAACTCAACAGAGCAACAAGGCCCTCTGCATTTCCTAGAGTGCCTTGCAAATGCCTTTGATACCATAACATGGGCTTCTTTGGAGCCTCTTAGCCTCCTCCTTGGGCCCTAATTCTGCAAAGTCCTCTTGATTGTAAACCACACACTTGCTGCATTGCCAACAGATCATGGGACTCTTAGACTGTACCTGTGTCCAAAAATATTTGTAAAAACCTTTTAAGTTCTATTACTTGTCATTTTCCATCTCCACTTTTTATTACTGATCCCACCTAAACACTGTATTTTTACACAGGATATTCAGTACCTTGCTTGTATGATTAAAAAAAAAAATGCAGCAACCTGACTACATTTCCATATATTGTGCTACTGTGATTGTTCAAGCAAAAGTGGAGATAAGAGAAAAAGCTGCTGCAAAAGACAACTGTGAAACTGCTATTTTATAAAATAGAAGAAATTCAAGTGCTTTCTTTTTCCTGATTTTTTAAAACTCTGAAATCTCTGATGCTGCCTCTTTACTATGTTCAAACTTCTTGTGTAATGAGGAAATTATGTTTTAGATCCTAAGTTCTTTGGGATGCCAGAATTAAAGGCAAGGCTAGGGAGGTGTGAAGTTGGCAGCATGCCTATTTTTTTGAAAGCTGTTGTTTTTGAAATAGGCCAACTCCTCTTTTATACTCTTGTATTAACCTTTTAAAAAGCCTTTATTTTTCGATGCCCGAAAGTGCATTTTAATGCATTTTCTTCCACCTGAGCACTGAGCACACGGAACTCTGTCCCATTTGAAAATGACAGTGTGTGAAGTGTATGATTTACATTAAAAGAGGGGAGGGAGTTGCTATACATATTAAAATTTTTAAAAGGTTTATAGTTACCACCAAACATTGATGAATGTGTGACCTTTGCCAGAGCTGTCAAGCTAGGATAAAAAAGGTCAAGGACCTAGGACAATAACTCTTAGTCAATTTATTTTCGGTTGGTACAACACATCTTGTGTGCAAAATGTAGTCCATCATAAACATCATACAAATACACTAAAGAGCACTAATTTATCCTCGGAGACCCTGAAGACACCCCTCCCCAGGGTTTGTAGAAACTTGTTTCGTGTACTGTGAGTGGTTGTAGTGTTATTGTTAATAACCTTTATGGGAACACTATTTGTACAGCTGAATTAATTTATTTTCAGACATCCTTTTTTCTTTCCTGGAAGAGTTCAAAGCACACCAAAGAATTATATTATACATTTTGGTGAAAGATTGTTGTTTATGATCCATGGTTTATTTAAAAAAAAAAAGGAGAGAAAATGGAAACATATATTTTTAAACTTACTTGAATGAACAACGTAATGTGAAACCAGGACTCTTCCTGCATGTCTTTTTTGCATTGTGTTGAGATTATATATAGTTTATAGATATATTATATTACTAGTACAGTGCATGGTGCTGTCACTTTGAAAGCCTTTCAATGTTGTCTTCAAATTGTTATGGTGAATATTAAACATGCAGACCCTCCTTTATAAAGAAAAAGATCATAAAACTTGATATAAAATGAGTCTACATTTAAAAGTTTATTTGATTTTCCTATTCACTTTCAAATCTCTTTCAAATAGACAAAAAAGGTATGAACTTTGGGGGGATAATTTATGTATTGTAAACTTAGAACAAAATATTTCTGATTTGTAATGAGTTGTTTTATTTATACAACTTTTTCAATGGTAGTTTGCACTATTCTTTATTATGCTACAGGTTTATTTATTATGAAACAAAAGAATATGTATTTTATGTATTTTGCCATGCATAGGTTAACCCTGCCACAGATTTATTGGTTCCTGATACACCTAAAATGAAAAACTTAAAATGTGTACCTTCAATAGAAAGCAAGGATGATTATGGAGTAAAAATTTAATAAAGGTATTCTTCCTATGTATTGTTTGTTTTACATAATGGGATATTTCTGCCATTCTCTTCCAAATAGAACAGGTTGCTGACATAATGAACATTAGGTTCTCTTTCCTTGACCTCTTTATTTCATAGGCTCTCCCCAAGCAATAAAATATTTTTACAGCTTTGTTTAATTTACAATCCAATCTAGAAAATGCAATATATCCATGAAGACTAAACCCTGCAGGTTGCACCTAACAGTAGCATAAATCTTAGGGGTTATCGCATTCATTTGTTAAAATTAATATCCTCAGTGATCCTAATCAGTAAAAAGTGAATTTTAACTTTTCTTTTTTGGTGCCTAGCCTCTACAGTAAATGTCAAAAGGAATGAGGAAAAGATTGAGGGAGGGGCAGAGGCTTCCAGATACACAAGCAAAATCAGGAGCTGAGATGGATCTTGAAAGAAGTTGACTAGTGGGCATCAGGTAATGGGGGGGGAAGCAGAATCCAATTATATTGTGGTTTATTTGGAAGTTGAGGGGATATAAGTTACAGCATGTTGAGGCAGGTGTTAAGGAGAAATTACATTCATGTTAACAAAATATCCAAGTGGCTTAAACTAATGTAATTGGTGAGCTACATGAGCAAAGCCTGTTAATGTTAGCTGATACAAAACCAATAAAAGGCAAATAATTAAAAACAATTGGTAATAATGTCAATAAGCAGTTCTCCAAGAGGTTATAGTGATTTTGAAAAGTCAGGTTTATTAAATGTAGTAAAGGTGAAACAGGTTGCAAAGAGTTGTTTTAA
>NW_005871411.1:786614-788928 GCF_000147115.1 Myotis lucifugus
CCAGCACACGAAGGAGAAAAACTCATAAATGAGGACCCCAATCAATGGGAAAACTTATAGCTCTCTAATGAAGTTTCTTGTGAAAAGAAGGGTGACACAAAGCCACCAAGACATGAATCATTCATGGGAAATATAAAAGATAAAAGATCTGACAATGAGCAGAACCTTGTATAGAGTGTCTAAAACAAGTTTCCCCTTCTTATTTTCTGCTTTAAAACGCACAATCTCCCACTCCCAGCGTTCTCTGTCCAGTCTATAGAGTTAAAATTGACCACTGCTCGTCCTGCGCCACTTCAAAGTAATTTAGTCCAGAACGGAAGGCTTGGCGCTTGGACAATCTTCATGGTGTGTTAAGATTTCTATGGCAATTGGCAAGCAAGACGTTCCCATCTGAATATGTCTCAAAGAAAGCCACTTATTGACACTAAGTTGGCTATCATCAAAGACTTCATCTTTCCTCGGCAAAATGTGGCCCTTGCAAACACTGTTTAAATCATCTACCTTTGTTTTCCAGGCTAGAAGAATCTTCAAACACATACTATTCGTAGTTTATGTATATATTTTCCCCATTCGGGATGTTCTTTGGTAAAGTGAATGCTACTACATCAAAAGTACTGAAAAAGAGCTGGGGGTGGGAATTATAATCTTTTAAGGAGTTGGAGATGGCTGCACAGGAGGGATAAGAAAAGAGGAGGCTGAAACTTCTTGAAAGCTAGGCCCAACTATGGTAGATGTCAAATATTTGTATCGCGTGCAGTCTTGTCATTTATATCCTGCATTTTGTGGAAGCTTTTTGAGATAGTGGTTTTATCTCTCTCTCTACTTACCTATGACCTACCACCTATTATCTCTTTACAAAATGGTACAAGAGATGTTCACCTGAAGTATTTTTTTTTTTTTAAATCCCAGTTTGGTTAGGAAATACAATTTGGGAAAGAGGGAAGGGGAGCCAGTCTGGCTTCTCCAGTGATCACCTTAAGTCAGAGGAAAGGAAAACTGATCACAAGAGAAATAACACCACCCTGGCACTTATGAATACTCCCAGCCTGTCGCATCACGCTACTGGCTTGCCCATCCACCCCTTCTCTACTAAAACAGACACACTTCCAGGGCCGGAGGGCTGGCTAACTAAGGAGGCCCACCGTGACACCCGCAGCCCTGGGGTTCCAGCACACTTCCCCTCCTGGAACAAAAACTCACAGAAACTTACACACACGCCCACGCACAGACACGCAGGAGTACACGCATTCACACACGAAGCCAGTGCCTAATCAGGCAGGGAGAAGTTCAAAGGCATGTTCTTTGAAATTCAAACTACTGCTTTTATGGTACATCCACAGAGCATCAGGATTGCTATGGCAATGGACAGGGCCAGGGCAGTCGCTGGCAGAGGGTCCACAGCGATTCGAGACACTCTATTAAGATACAGTTGCTGTGACCTTTACTTTCATGCCAAGTTAGCTCCGTCAATTTTCACCTCATCAGAAATACATATTTTACATATAATATTACACCCAGAATATAATGTGTGTGACATATAATATATGTGTTTCCGTTACTTTTTTGCTAGGAATCCCCCCACCCCCTTTCCCCAGGACCCCCTAACTGGAGAGAAAAGAGAAAGAATGAGCAGACAGAGAAGGAGAGAAAGCCGAGTGAGGGTGGGGGTGGGTGATGTTGGAAAAGGGGAGGGGAGAGCGGGAGCCCCCAGCCCCAGTTCCTCTTCCTTCTCTTCCCACCTAAGTACTTTTATTTGGAAAGCGATTGTTCTTTGTTTATTTAATACAAGTACTGTGTGAATGGCGAAAAATAAACACGATGAAAAATAACCAAACAGATGATTCCTCCGAGTGAAAAAGCCCGGACTTAATAAAAGTGCGAAGCAGTCACCGCTGAATGAGAAACCCTTTGAAGTGGAACTTATTATAGGAGGAATACTTCGGGGTTGCCTTAACGACGCCGCTGAATCGAAAGCGCTCGCCTTTGTCAGCGATTTGTTCTCCTTTGCCGGGGTGCCCGCAGAAATTACTTACATGGGCTGCCTTAACATGCAGCCTGCAAATCAGTAACTTCGCAGCTCAGACTTGCAGACGCCACTCGGCAACGGACAAAAAGAAGTCAGGGGGAAACGCACTAACCTTTCACGCCGAATCTCTGGGGATGGGGGGCGCACGGGCGTGTAGGGCGGCAGATAAGAAGTTGTATTACAACTCTGCCCCCCCACCCCGCCCCAATCCGGGCTCTCCACCCCCCACCCCGACCCCCTAGTCTGGGTTGGCCCCCCACCGCCACCCCCCACCCCCACCCCCACCCC
>NW_005871411.1:791107-791978 GCF_000147115.1 Myotis lucifugus
CAGACCCTCCCCACCCCCACCCCCACCCCTTAAAGGGACCCCCACCCCGCAACAGGTTTGCAAAACCTAAGTCTGGGTCTTCCAAGGCCCAGTAGCAAACCTGGGTGATGTTTTTGCATCTTCCTTTGGTCCCCATCTCCCTGCCTTTACTTTTTTTGCATGAACAGGCCCTAGGCCAGGGTAAGAGATGCAAAAATTTTGGCCCGGAACGCACGGGCGCCCCCCCCTCCCCCACACACACGGAGAACTAAACCCCCCGCCTCCGCCCCAGCCAGTGCACTGGGCACATGCTCGGGCTCCAGGCACCTTGCCAAGAGCGCGCGAGCACCCTGCGTGGCACACTGGCTTAAGTTCCTGCACGAAGCGGCGGGGGTGGGGTGAGGAGGGAGGGGTGGTTGGCGGTGGACGCTGCCGACTGCTGGGGGGTGCGCACAAGTTCAGTGTTCAACTTTCCCGCTCCTTAACGAGAGCCGGGGATCCCTTTGGAGAGGCCCTCGGGAGCTGGGCGGCGGGGCCTGGGAGTGGCGTGCGTAAAGCTAGCCGGCGCCGGGGCCCGGGCAGCGGAGCACGAAGGCGCGGCCGTTGCAGGGCCGATAGGTTGCCCCGCGGCCCGGCGTGACGCTCAGGAGAAGTTCAACGCGAGAGAGTTGTCTACTTCACCTTTTAGCCCCGATGTCTGTTCGAGAGGCCCTGAGAGGAGTTTAAATGCCCTAAATAGGCCGCCTTGAGGCGCCTCCGCGCCTAGCTCCCACCCGTGTTTAATAATTTCTCAATGAACCCTCATTTATCCAATCTACTTAATCGACCCACTCACTCATTGTCTCCCGTATTAGGCCCCCTAGTAGCGGCGTTCCTCTTCCCCCAGCCCCGC
>NW_005871411.1:793072-882382 GCF_000147115.1 Myotis lucifugus
CATAAACGAGTGGGCTTCCAGAAGAAACCGGGGTCCCAGAGGGTGGCCCCAGACGGTAGTCTCTTAGGTGGACCCGGTGTATCTAAGTTTCTGAGGAGAGGGCCTTGAATTGCCCCACTGGTTTTCGTGGCCAGGCCTGTTTGATTCCGAATAGTTATTTGGAGGCTGTGAATGGGTGCAAGTGGTGGTTGCTTTGTTAGTGATTCCATACAGACGGCATCAGTGTTTGGAGTGTTTGTCCTCTCCTGGGCCCAAAGAGAGCTTGGCGCCTCAGAGGGTGGCTGCATGGGGACAGGGTCTGACCTGGATGGGCGTGGGGAGGACAGAGTTGAAGTGTGGCCCGACGGCCTCTTGATCCAGCCGGGTGTGGGTGTGCTCCTCGGAGTGCCAGGGGGCCTGGGTTCTCCTGAGGCCTCCAGTCTGGTGAGCCCAAACTCATGACCAGCCCACTGGGCTCACAGGAGGGGGTCTTAAATCTCCAGTGTCCTCAGTCCCCCAGTCTTCTCGTGTTCTCCCTTTCCTCAGGTCTCATCATCATACACTCGTTCTGTGCCTTTTTTTTTTTTATATATATATATCTTCCTTTTTGCACAGTTGACTCACAGGTCCCTTGGCCCTCTACCCCAGGGTCTTGTACATCCTTGTGCCTGGTGGACACAGGATGAGAAAGAGGCAGGCAGCAACTCAGATCCTGTTTCCAAATAGGCCTGCTTGAATGGCAGACATCCCACTGAGATTCCCAGCTGCTACTGCCCCACCCCACTGGCATGGCCAGAGAGCTTGGGTCAGCCTGAAAAACAGGAAATGGATGGAGAAAAGGTCCATCAACTAGCAAGTCGGCACTCTTTTAAAATATAAAAGCACTTTGCATACTGTCCCCCAAAGTAGGTAAAACAAAAAGGTCAGGCTTCCAGAATTACAAAGAACAAAATCAATGCATACATATAAAGCAAAATATGATTTTCTTGAATAGATCTCCAAACACTGTAAACACAGATGACTTTTAGAGTCTGTTGCACATGGTTATGCTCTGGTATAGTGAATACCTGTGCTTGTTGCATGTGTTGCATGTATATTTGACCAGGCAAGTCTATACACATGCACACACATGCACACGGTTATAGCATATTTAAATCCAACCTGCAAATGATCAGGGTCTGTACATCCTGAACCTAAACAAATTTAATTTTATTTAAAGTAAAATTAAAATGTAATTCACTCCTGACTTTTCTCTACACTTTCCTCCCTCTTCCTCCCACCCCCAACACCGTTTAATAAAATAGCATCAGTTGGAGAAAAGAAGGCAAGTCAGGCAAGCATTTTATGAGCTGGCAGGGAATTTGGTGAAGCGGTTGATGTAGAAAATCTGGCTGCAAAGTTTTCTTAGTGATACTCCGATTCTGATTCTGCGTCTCTCCCCCTGCTCCCCGTCCTAATAGAGTTTAACCCATTAGCCGGCTCACATCTCAGATTCTGTTCTGATTCCCACTTGACTGGGCCGTGCACATGACTGGCACCCTAGCTGCATAGTGGGAGCCCTGTCCGCCCGCCACTCCCCACTTCCTTCCATTGGGGCTTCCCTTCCTTACTGGCATGCTCTCCTTATTGTCTGGGGTCCATGCCATGGGGCCTGTCGGCCCGAAACTAATAGGCATCGTGCTCGCATTCTGTCATCTCTACGCAGGGCTCTGAACAGGCTTCTCTCACCACTGGCTGCAGGTGTATCTTCCTGGGCTGGCAGGGAGAAGGCGGCCTGGCACTGCCATACCGTAGATGCGAAGCTGGGCCAACGCCTTGTGCGGGGACCCAGGGGCTCTTGGCAGCCTGGCTTTGGGTAATGATGTGTAAGGGAAATTTAAGGGAGTGCCCAGGAGAAACTTGCATTAAGCCAATGTTTGTCTCCCTTTAGGGCACAGGGCAGCGGTTTGACGGCTCTGACCATTTCTTAAACTGGCCCCAAAGAGGAAGCCTCAGAAAAACCGTTGGCTTGGGTGGAGTGTCTGTGTGTTACAGAGAGAAACTTCCGGGTAGCCATCGGCCTCAGCCTGGGCCTTCCCTGTCTGCCTTCAGACTCAACGGCTTCGGTGGTTTGTTTTCAGGTTCTGCTGCTTATAACAGTGAGGAGTAAAACCATGAAGTGATTCTAGGCAAGTACTTTTCAGGAAGGAAGAACCCCAAAAGATGGGGGCAAGTCCAGGGAAAACTCGGCAATCTAACCAATGCCAACGCTCCCCACCCACTCCACCTGTTATTTCTAACGTTGACTCTCTAGAATCTTTCTATCCATCCCATAAATCAGAGGGCCGGGTGGTCCAGGGAGAGAAATGTGCCCTGAAAGAACTTGAGTGTCTTTGGCCACTTGGCAAGGAGATTGGAGCGGCTATTTTCTGACCCTCCTCCAATGGGGATGGTGCCTGTTAGGGAGGCAGCAGAGAAACTGCACCATAAAAAGTATCCTTCTTGGTTCTTTAAGTTCCTTCTTAAGACTGGAACTGGGTTTTAATGGGAAGTTTTCTCTGGGCCAGGTGGGTGTCTGGGGAATTGTAGACACAAAGCTTCTCATTTCCTTAAGGGCAGAGAAAGCCCAGCTGGGTGCTGGGGGAGCCAGGGGCAGCCTCCCTTGGAGCTGGGCACTCTGAGCCCCGGGGACAGAGCCGTGGGTCTGGGCAGGGAACTCAACAGGAGCGGACATGGGAGGTTGTAGAGAAGCCTAATAGCCATCACTCGCAAGTTTTCTGACCCCTTTAAGAATTCTGGTAAAATATATGCATAACATAACACCTCCCATTTGAGTCATTTTTAAGTATACAGTTTTGTGGCATTAAGTACAGTCACATTGTTGTGTAATGATCACTTCATCCCTCTCCAGAACTTTGTCATCTTCCCAAACTGATCACTTTCATCCTACTTTCTATTTCTATGAATTTGACTACTCTAGGTACTTCATGTAAATGCAGTCATACACTATCTGCCCTCTGGTGTCCAGCTTATTTCACTGAGCATTATGTTCTCAAGGTTCACCACGGTGTAGTATGCATCAGAACTCCGTTTCTTTTTATGCCTGAATGATATTCCAATGCATGGATAGATATGATTTTGTTTATCCACTCACCTATCAGTGGGCATTTGGGTTGTTTCCACCTTTTGGCTATTGTGAATAGTGCTCCTAGGAACATGGGTGTGCTCCACGCTTTTATATGTACATATGTACCTATATAATAGACTCTTTTATGAACCAATGTAAAACACTTTAAACTAAAGGGGTGCTCCAGCCAAGAATTTAAAATGATATCAGATATCTCACTTGGATCTGGCTTTCTGAGGTCAACGAAGTGCAGCTGGAATTCGCCGGAGAGCCAAAGCATTGCTTCCAGCTCCATGGTATTCTCATCTGTGTGAGTGTGTGAATGTGGGGTGTGTGTGTGTGTGTGTGTGTGTGTGTGTGTGTCCAGCCCTACCCAGTGCTGCTGCTTCAGAGGAACTATTAACACATTAATATTATCAATAGCAGGCAGTGCCTGAGCCATTAGGGATTTATGAAAACATCTGAAGCAAGTCGTTTCAAAGCGCTGATTTGTTTTATAGTCAGTATTACATTTTATGACAGGCTCTTTTGCCAGCAAAATGAGCGTATAAGCATCATACACAGCTCAGTAGACGGAAACTGGTGCCCTGTGCTGCCCCACAAATTTGTGTTCCAGATCCCTTGGGAAGCTTCTGCAATTTGCAGACAACTACTAACCCTTTGCTAAAGGGTCGGCCCAGTGCTTCATCGGGAGTATGCCCCCCCTTACCTTTTTAGCCGTAGAAAAACTATAGCCCCTTCCCTTTCTGTCATTTTCCTCAAAAAAAAAAAAAGTGCCTTATTCCTCAGGACACAGTAAGGAAGCCTGTCTCAAGTAGACCAAAGCCAAACACTTTCCTGGCCACTTCTGCTTTCTGGGACACATTCTCTAGTTCCGGACTGGGCTCAGCCCTCATGAGGACCGTGGTGCCAAAGAAAACGGACCAGTTGGTCCCTTGGAGGAGGTGGATGTATGTTTCTCAGCTGCCCCGAAACTCTCCCTCTTCATTCAGACCTCCACCACCTCCACTCAGCCCTGCGCTCCCACCCCCAGCATCAACCCCAAAAGAAGACTGATGTGTAGGTGGACAGGGTGGGGGTGGGACCCAGTGGGATGGCGGGGAAGCGCATCCCTCCTCCTCCCAGCCCCCGCCCCAGAGCTGGGTGCCTCCCGCCGCCCCTCCCTGAGCCGGGAGATAGCACTGAAAAGTTCCTTCTCCCCAGTTCCCGGGGAGCGGGGTTTGTAATATTTTACAGCCGCTGTTTAACATTTCCCTACCTAGTTATTAAACACGAAAGGGAGTAAATTAAAACGGCAAAGTAAAATGAAATAAAAGGCGTCTTTTCTTTCTGTAAAGAGACAACACCTAATTAAGGAATACTTGAATCCCACAAAAATGCAGACTCTCACGGGTGACATAAAACTTGTCCTTTTAAAGCAGGAACAAAACCCAGAAAATTGGGGACAGGCCCAAGAGGTAGCCCTTTAAAACAAAAGCTCCTTCCTCTGGAGACTTCTGACTTGTTTCCCCCTTCCTTTTTTTCTCTTGCACGGTCCTGGGGGAGGATTAAATTCGAACGACTCCTTTGAGTTAAAGTTTTCTGGGCCGCGGCCAGCCAAGCATGCAGGCCGCCCTCCCTTCCTGCCAGCGGCGGCCTCCAGCTCCAGCCCAGCCCGGAGCTGCGGGCCCCTCCCCCTCCTCTCCTCCCCCTCCCCCTCCTCCCCGACCATCCCCCATAGGGCCTTTCAGGCCCAATGCACAGTCCATCCCAGACTCCCTCCTTTGTCCCCTCCCGACTGCTTTTTCGGGGGGGGGGGGGGAGTGGGGCACTACTTTCTCCAGCTCCCCCACCTCTTTCCGGGGAGCTTTCTGAAACAACGCGCCCACCTTCCATTCCCTCAGCCTCCAGAGCTTGGAGAGTGGGACCTTCTTCTTTTTCTCTCTGGCTTTTATCTGGTTCTCCGTAAACACCAAAAGCTCTGGCCTCCTTCAGTGATTTCGCCCTGGGTCCCACATTCCGCTCTGCCCAGCCGGAGCCCCACCTCCCTCCATGGGGTGTGGTCCCCGAATCGCACTGGGAGCCCTGCTCTGGCCTTTGCTCCGGGCCAGATGTGGCCGTTGCCCTAAGCCAGTCGCGAGGCACCTGCTGGGGAGTAAAACTCGGAAAGTCCAGGGAGCTCCCGACCACGAGGGCGGAAGAAGCTGGCTTAGCCCCGCCAGGAGCCAGGCCTCCTGCTCTGATCAGCGGGCAGGCTTCTCTGGGGGACAGCTGGGCCGGAGTTCTTCCCATAGTAGTGGCTGAGTTCCTTCCTTATCCCTGTAGTTATTCTTTTTTTTAAAAAATATATTTTATTGATTTTTTTACAGAGAGGAAGGGAGAGAGATAGAGAGTTAGAAACATCGATGAGAGAGAAACATCGATCAGCCGCCTCCTGCACATCTCCCACCGGGGATGTGCCCGCAACCCAGGTACATGCCCTTGACCGGAATCGAACCCGGGACCTTTCAGTCCGCAAGCCGACGCTCTATCCACTGAGCCAAACCGGTTTCGGCTGTAGTTATTCTTTTTTGTTGTTAATCCTCACCCGAGGCTTTCCCTCCATTGATTTTTAGAGAGAGTGGGAGGGAGAGAAAGAGAAACATCGATGAGAGAGAGACACATTGATTGGTTGCCTCCCTGCGGCGCCCTGATCTGGCCGGGATTGAACCTGCCACCCAGGTAGTCCATGCCCTTGCCTGAGAATCCAACTAGCAACCCTTAAGGGCACGGGCTGATGCTCTGTCCACGTAGCAACACCAGCCAGGGCCCTGTAGTAATTCTTTTGGGAGAGTATCATTCTTGTTGTTTAGTCCTCTCATTGGGGGTGGGGGGTAGGACGGAAAGAAAGCTACGGGGAGGCTAAAAAATATGGATTGACATGTCTTGAGACATCTGCACACTAAAGACGTCCTCGCCCCAAGTTTGCCTTTCTGATATTATTTTAGGATTTTGAAGGTTTGAAAGTCCTGCTGAATTTTGCCCAACATCACAATGCATAGGATGGAGCCAGAGGCCCCCAGATACCTGCTTATTAGACTAAACAGTAAAAGAACATCATTTCTTTTCAAGAAATAAGGAGAGGCTGTTTTGTTGGCCTTTCCTTTTGGGGATGGATCCTGTGTCTGGCTTTGCCTTTTAACAGGGTAGACATGGATGGCACCAACGTAGGGTGTGATAGAAGCAGTGTCTGGCCTTCCCTGATCTGCTGCAGACACATTTGTGTGGCTGGCTGTGCCCAAGTCCAGGAACCCAGGTCTCTTAGCTGCTGTCCTGCCTTCTCTTTTCTTCTCTGAAACATGAAGGGAGGGAAAAAAAAGTGTTTTAAAGTTCTTTAATTCCTTTCATCTACATTAAAATGCAATGCATATCATATTTCTGAGTAAAACCCTGGGTGGTGTTTGTAGAAAGTATCTTACATCTATATTATATCTGAGCCTTGCACATGTATTAACTATTAATTCACATACTACTTCTCTAAAGCGGGGTGGGTTGGTTTCACTGGAAACTGAATCAGAAAGTTAAGCTTAGACAGTAGTAAGTGTGGAACCAAATTGGTTCAAGTCTGTTTTGTTTTTTAAACCAAAGCATACTACGTAGCAATAAAAAAATAGAAAGTGATAGTGTAATTTGGTGACCAGATCTCTCAGGTTTTCTGACATAATAAGATCAGGGGAAGATCATGGTTCCATCAGTTGCTCTCTTTCAAAATTGCCCGACCCCATTCCTAAGCAACACTCCAGGCCGTGGTACATCTCCTTTCATGTGCAATATAATATTTACACGGAGAAGACCCTCATCATCTTTCCATTCAGATTCACCTTATCTCAAAAGTCAGCCCTTGCATCATCCCTGTCTCTAGTCCTGTGTGATCACTCCTTTCTTTGAACACTAATGGTCGGACCTACAGTGTCCTCCGTAGCTCATTTAAATCTACAGCAAGGCCATGAAGCGGATGCTTTCATTATCTCCATGTAACAGATGAGGAAACTGAAGCACAGAGAGATTAAAAAGCTAGTTCAAGGTCACACAGAAGGATAGAACTAGGAACTGAACCTCTCTAATCTGGGCTCCAGAGTCCATGTTTCTGACCCTTGTGTGATGCTGCCTTTCATCTCTAGGGCAGTCTTATGTTTGAATTATCTCACAACTCAGTGAGTGCCCTCACCACATGATGCCGTGCCATCTCCCTAGCTGTAGGTGTATCCTATTTTGCCTTAGGTGTATAACAGCACATTTTATCCTTCTTAGGTAATGGTAAGCTCCTTGAGAGTGGTGACTGTATTGGTCTGTTTTAAATGTCCTGTGGTACCTGTTACCTATTCAGTGTACATACTTGTTATACTTATTTTTGGAATAAAGCTAAATCAACTGGAAAATCACTTGTTCCCCAAGTATTCATTGAGTACTAACTATGCAACAAGCACTATTAGGCCCTGGTGAGCAAGTCAGATAAGATTTCTGCTGTTAAGAAACTTAATTTGGGTGGGGGGCAATGGGAAGGTAAGGACACATGTGCAATACCTTAATCAAGAAAGAAAAAAATATATAAATAATAATAATAAATAAAATGGGTGGGAAAAAAAACAATAGAAAAAAAAAGCTAAAAAGTCTGGGGCTAACCAGGGAACTTATATGCATAGCCCATGGACACCAACAATAGTGTGGTGAAGGCCGGGGAAAGGTGGGTGCGGGGTGGAGAGGGTCAATGGGAAAAAAGGGGAACAATAAAGATAAATTTAAAAAAATAAAAATGAAATGAAATTTAAAAAAGAAACTTAATTTTAGTTGAAACAGATGATAAACAAACAGATAAAATAAAACAGTATCAAGTAGTATATTTGAAAAATCAGAATGGGTGATCACAAAGGGGTTCTTTGGAAAAATAAGATCGAGGAGTGAGCCATGCAAAGGGTAGAGGAACAGCATTCTAGGCCAAGGGACTAGCTTGTGCAAAGGCCCTGAGGCAGGAAGGGGGTGGGTGCCCAGTTACTTGAGCAGTTTGCAGGATTTCTCAACGTTAGCACTGGTCTTAGCTCAGACTACTATAACTAAAGACCATACACTGTGTGGCTTAAACACTTACTTATCACAGTTTTGGAAACTGCAAAGTCCAAGGTTCAGGCAGGGGCCTGATGAGGGCCTGCTCCTGATTTGCAGATGGCTGCCTTCTTGCTGTATCTTCCCATGGCCAAGAGTCTCTTCCTTTTCTTATGTGGGCACTAATTCTATCATGGGAGCCCCACCTTCATGACCTCATTTAAACTTAATTACTTCCTAAAGTCCTAGCTTCAAATACCATCGCATCGGGGATTGGGGCTTCAACATATGAGTTGCAGGGGTGCACAAATATTCAATCCATAGCAGCACAATTAACATTTTGGGCCAGATAATTACTAGTTGTAGGGTCTTTCCTGTGCTTTATAGGGTGTTTAGCAGTATTCCTCCCACCCCACCCCCTGACCTCTACACATTAGATGATAGTGGTAACCTGCTCCCCTCTAAACTGTGACAATAAAAATGTTTCCTGATGTTGTCGAATGTTCCCTGAGAGCAAAATCACCCACCCCTGGTTGAGAACCACTACATGAGTGGGCCAGAAAGATGGCCAGCACAGCAAGAGCATAGTGAACGAGACGGATGAGTGCAAGATGAGGTTGGAGAGATGTAGGCTGTGCTCAGATCATGTAAGGAGTTTAGATGTAATTGGAGATGCAATGAAAGCCTTTGGAGCGGGTGAAGCTGGGGCATGGGGTGATGTAATTTACTTTTTTGGGCAGAGGGAGAGACTGGTTGTTAAGTGGGGGGCAAGAGGGGAGCAGGAGGTCCTGGGAGCAAGCTATTGCAGTGTTCCAGATGACGGGGGAAAGGGAGAAGGAGTAAAGCAGACAGATTCAAGGTACATTTTAGATGACTAGCTGACAGCACTTGTTGACTCAACAGTGACAGGTGAGGGAGGGAAGGATGAAGGAAATGGCCAACGATTTGAGTCCAGCAGTGCCGTTAGAAAGGCCTTAGCTGGTTTGGGACAGAGAGGAATTTGTGATAAGAGCAGGACACTTCATCCCCAATAACAGAAAGGGAGGTACAGAATTTGGCTGAGGTAGGGGTGGGCTGGTAGTTTTGTCGAAGGGAAGGTAAAGGGGCTTCTATCAGATTTCTCGAGTTTTCTCATTGAAGCAAGAGAATGAGGAAAGGGATGAGTGTAGGAGGGTCGGGAGAAAGGAGGAAATAACCATTCGGAGAGTGGGAAAATGAAAAAACTGGGGAAGTATATCAGGGTTGACGGCCAGTGTCAAATGTTCACTTGCTATTTGTGCGCTTGGGTTTAAAAGTCCATTCACAGCATTGTGCAGCCATCATCACCACCATCTCCAGAACTTTTCATGCTCCCAAACCGAAGAGTAGCTCCCCATCCCCCCTGCCCCAGCCCCTGAAACCACAGGTGGAGTGTTTCTCCCCCAGCAATGTCCCGGTGCAGACACGGGCGTGGGTGACAGTTAAGTTTCACAGGGTGGGCTAGGGAGAGGGATGGGGAGAAAGAGAGTAAAGGAGTTTGCGACAGGGGGTGATCATGAAACAGGGGCTGGAGAAATGGCAGGAGAATGGTGTGTGTGTGTGTGTGTACAAAAAGCTGACGGAATTTGGAGTCCAAAAGATGGTGCCGTCTTCTTTCCTTTCCTTTCTCATGGTGCTGTAGGTGGCAGGAGTCAAACCACATTTCACATTTATTACTTAATATGGTTCCCTATTGCTCGTGACATCCCTGAAGAATGTTCTACAGAAGAGCCCAGAATGGCCCCTTGAGTCACCTGGCATCGCTTCCTCCCCCTACCTGCCACAGCTCCCTCGGATGCACGCACCCCGTTAGGTAAGAGAAGAGGCATATGGTGTTTATTTGGGGGAAGAGGGACATTTTCTATGAATAGCATAGCTATGTGAACAGACAGGCTGACAGATGATTCCATCTATCTGATCACACAATATGGGCATCCACACTGTGTGAAAACCCCCAAAGCTTCAGGAACTTGCAAACGTCCTCCTTGCTTTCTGTGCCTCAGCCTTGGCTTTTCCCTTTGAAACTGAAGTGGAGGCGGACACCATAGGCTCTCTCCCCTGAAATTTCCTCCGAGCTTGCCTCTCAGATGCTTTTCCCGTCACTGGGCTGTTTTCTGCGTGATTGATGAAATCATGCCTTCTTTCCTGATTATCCTCTCTGGTATTTGTGCTTTTTGATTTTTGTCTATACATTTTCTTGGGGGAGGAGAGGCTATACATTCAGTTCCTGGAAGATACACTTGCATTGTGTATAAGGCTGCAAGGGAAGGGAACCTTGGGCCGGGCCGTTGCCCACGGCACAGATGTCCTTGATGGGGAGGCAGGAAGCCACAGGCGGTGGGCTTTTCCATAGCGGAAGAAGCGGAGGCAGGTCACCTTGTTTATTGTAACACTGGACTAAACAATTGATGGATAAACCTAGTCTCACATAGAGTTATGTTTACAACAATACTTAAGAGTTCATCGGAATGGTTATAACAGAATGACCCCTCAGTGACACTTGAGTTGTGTGGAACTTCCTGTGATGGTGGCTGTCTGTGCCTATGGAACTCTTAAAGTGTGGCTAGGGCCACTGACACTTGCATTTTAATTTGAATTTAAATGGCCACGTGTGACTAGTAGCTACCATATTGGACAGTGGAGCTTGTAGTAGGTCCCAATTTATTAATGAGTTACAAGCATATCAATGGATGTAACATAATTTAAATTAGATTTATTCAGTATGTAAATGATGACGATTGTCTTGGGCTGTGAGTAATGGAACTTGAATGACGAGGGCTAGCCCGGCAAGGGGTCTGCATTTCTCCCACAGCATGAAGGGAGGCGGTGGTGGGAGGCAGAGGACTGGCTGAGAGGTCACAGAGCCTCCTGGAGCCCTTTTGGCTTCCAGCTCTGCATCCTTAGGGTGCGGCTTCCCCCACACGGCGGTGAGAAGGCTGCTGCACTTTCCAGAACCAGCTGCCGTGTCCTAGGCAGGAAGAAAGGAGACAGAAGAAGAGCAGAGGGCAAACAGAAAGCTTTGCAAGACAACATGGCTCAACTCCAACAACCGAGAAACCCGCAAGCTTGAGCACAGGGGGATACATCCTCACCCGTGACCCCAACAATCCCACTTCCAGGAATCAGCCCAAATGGCATCAGGCATAAATGCAAAGTGACTCATGCATATTCGCTGTGGCACTGATGATGATTCAAAACAAAACTGGAAACAACCCACAGGTTCGTCAACAAGGGACCGTTTGGATAATTCATAATATAACCACACGATCCAAGACCATGTAATAAAAAAGAGATGAGGAAGCACTACAGAAACAGCGATGGAGTGGCCTCCAAGATTCGAGAATATGAAATAAAAAAGAACAACATAGATATAAGAACAATATTGATATATCCTTTTATGTACAAAAGGAAGGAAAGAAATACACAGACATGTGTACTTGCTTATATTTGCAAGGGAAACAAAGAAAAAAAGGGAAGAAATGTCTAGAGGAGGAGAAGGGAACAAGGTGTGGGAGGCAGGGATGGAGGTGAGACAACGGGAAATGTACCTTATTCCATACTGTTGGCTTTCAACTCATGTAAATGTTTTCATATCCCATATCACACTAAAACTAAAAAGCTCTGTAAGAAAAGAAGCCTCATTTAGACATATTTTTTCAGTTCTTTGGCTAGAATTGGGTCGAATGGCCACACCCCACTGCCAGGGTGTGTGGGAGGTGAGTGTTTTACTGAGCAGGTGACTCCTTCAAACCCCATCTGGATTCGGTAAAAGAGGAAGCAGGGGAGTGGACGAGACGTGGGGCAGCACCACGCAGGGTCTGCCGTAGCTACTCCATGGGCTGGGGAATATCGCCCGCACCGGCAACGGCCACGCTTCAGGTCTGAGGAGGGCCAGCACCGATTAAACACCCACTGCATGCAGCTGTGCTGGTGGCTGCACAGGGACTTTCTGTCTCACTTTTCACTTCTTAGTCTAGTAGGGAGGGGCCATTTTTATCATCTTCTTCCTGTGCAGGGGAGAAGCGAATGTCAGGCGATTAGGTAACTTGCCCAAGGCAGTGAGTGGCAGAGGACAGAGGTGAACCCTTGGTCTGCCGCTGGAATCAGAAGTCAAGCCCCACAAGGCACTGCGTTCTGGCCACCACCAGCCCAATCATTCACTGACATCACCTGTTCTCTTGTAAAATGTGATCTGAAAACTGTCACATTTAAATGTATTTAGCATCCCACTGCTTGGTATATACCCACAAGAATTTAAAGTAGGGACTTGATCAGATATTTGCACACCCAAGTTCCTAGCAGCATTTGACACGTAGCCAAATAACCATCAACAGATGAGTGGACAAATTATTCAGCCATAAAAATGAAGGCAATCCTGATACATGCTACAACGTAGATGAACCATTATGAGGAATGAGATACATCAAAAGGACAAATACTATATAATTCAATTTATATAAGGGGCCTAGAGTAGTTAAATTCATAGAGACAAAGTAGAACAGAGATTATCAGGGGCTGGTAGGAAAGGGGTATGAGGAGTTAGCGTTTAATGGGTACAGAGTTTCTCTTTGGGATGATGAGAAAGTTCTAGAAATGGATAGTGGTGATAGTAGCATAGCATGTAAATGTACTTAATACCACTGAATTGTGGTTGAAATGATAAATTTCATGTTATGTGTATTTTACTACAAATTTTTAAAAAGTATTGCTGTGAGCAGAATAGTGCCTGTAACAGGATAAAACATAATTTGTCTCCCAGGGACATTTGGCAATTGCTGGAAACATTTTTTTTCACTTAAAAATTAAAACAACTTTTCTTTTTCATTGAATTTATTGGGGTGGCATTGGTTAATGAAATTATGTAGTTCTCAGATGTACAATTCTATAACACATCATCTGTATATTGTATTGTGTGTTCGTCACCCCAAGTCTTCTTCCAACACCATTAAAAAATTTTTTTTAATTTATTTTATTTTTTAGAGAAATTTTAGGTTCACACCATAGTTGAGAGGAAAAAGTACAGAGGGTTCCCTTTTACTGCCTGCCACCATCCCAACCTGCCTCATTATCAACAGCCCCCACCACAGTGGTACCTTGGTTATAATTGATGGGCCAACACTGACACATTGCTATCCCCCCGAGTCCATGGTTTACATTGTGCCTCATTCTCGTGGTGTGTACATTCTATGGATTTTGGCAATTATACAATGACAGATATCCACCATTATGGTATACAGAATAGTTTTACTGCTCTAGAAATTCTGTCTTCTGCCTTTTCATCCCTCCCTCCCCGCTAACTCCAAGTGACCACTACTCTTTTCACTGTCTTCTGGTGACACTTTTAGTTGTCACAACTATGGGGGAGGGTGCTACTGGCATCTCATGAGTAGAGGCCAGGGATGCTGCTAAATACCCTACAAGGCATAACTCCCCCCCCCACCCAGTAACAAAGGCTGCACCTTGGTCCCCCTTACAACTGAGGGGTTGCCTAGAGTCTTGGCTCACCTGTGAACCCCAGGCAGCAGGTGGATCTCAGTTCTAGGAAACATACTTGAGTTTACCTTTCCAACCAAATTCTGCTTATATTGTGATTAAGCTCTCAAATGGGGTTCAGGGGGGAAAATCTTATTTACATTAGGTCTCTGGATAGTTGGCTCTCAGTTTTGTAGTTTTGTAGTAGGTCAAGGGCAAGGTGGTTGTGGAGAAAGCATGGGCTCTGGAGATAGACAGATTAGGTCTTTGTCCTGTGACCGTGGCCAAGGTATTTGATATCTCTGAGCCTCAGTTTCTTTCTTTTTCTTTTTCTTTTTCAATTGATTTGAGAGAGGGAAAAAAAAGATTTGTTGCTCCACTTATTTATGCGTTCATTGGTTGATTCTTGTATGTGCCCTGCCCAGGGATGGACCCTGCAACATTGGCATTTCCGGACAACACGGTAACCAGCCAGGGTGAGCCTCAGTTTCTTTATCAGTAAAAAGGCGCTAGTAAATAGCACTTGGTTGACTTGTGTTAAATGTAGGAATTTATGTAAAGCAGCTGGCACTGCCCCTGCATAACTGTTAGCCTCTCTCTCCTCCTCTCCTCCCTCCACTCTGGATATTCTTACTGGGAATGCCATGCAGGAGGGCACTGGTCTGGGGAGAGCTAGGCAATAGCCATCTATCACCAAAACCACTTACTAGTACTAGTGACATTACCCTTTCTTTAGAACTCTTTTCTTGTGAAAAAGTCGTCCTGAGTTTTGTTGGCAGGAGTTCACAGGGGCGTCAAAACTGTGCACGAAAACAAACAAGCAAAACCGTCCTACAACAGTTTCTACTTTCTCCACACTTGTTTTTACGGATCCATTTCATTTACTTTTTTTTCTTCAGTATTTTGATTTCCTAATAGTTGATTTATCCCATGTTCGTCCAGTGGTCTGAAAGTACCGTCAGTCTTACAAGTTCCCTAAAAGGTGTGTTACTGACTGATAATCAGATCAGGTAAAGTGTGAGTAAGTGACAAACGAGTTCACCATCAAAGTGTGAGAGCTGCATCTGGACTGTTTTCTGCCATTGAAACAATTACACGCCCCTCCCCAGTGCACCGTGGAGGGGTTCACTCCCAACCCGACCTGTGAAGTCGTGGGGGAATGAAAACAAGGTGGCATCTCTTATTGGATTTCATCCCTTGCTCTGAGAAGGGGCTCATGCTCATCAAAGACAGAACTCTGGGTGAACAGAAAGGAAACTATTCAGGAGTGACAGCCAAGGGGTGTTCAGATCTGCAAAATCAGGCTTGTATTGCTCATTATTTGTGTGGTTCTGGCCAATTCATAGCATATCAACAAGGAAGGCCCATTTTCCAAAATAAATCGTACCAGGAAATAGAAATCAGCCTGCAACAAGTGAGCCGGGAAGAGGCCTTGCCTGTCTGTTTGGGGTAGTCACCCTCTCTGCCTCATTCAGGTGTCAGACAGCAAGCGTGCGTGCGTGTGTGTGCGTGTGTGCGTGTGTGCGTGCTGGTTTCCCATCCCCAAATGTCTTGTTTTCTTCCACGGAGGGTGGGTTCCTAGACACTTTGCTGCGGTAACCACTTCTAGCTGCCCCTATGTCCCTTTCTTGGTAACATGTTTCGGAATTGGTGTTGCTGAGCCCTTGCTCAGATGACAAGCATCTGCTTTCCTTGGCCATCCATGCCACTGTGTCTTGGGACGGAAGCAGTGTTTGTCTCTCTGCTGGTGGCTCTTATTCCTGTCGACCGGTGAGATTTTCCTGGACCCCACACCCTGGCAGTAGACTTTGGCTTCGTTCCCATGAAAGCCTCCTCCTGGCCCCCCTCCCAGCTCCCTCAGCTCCCCGGTTTCTGCTCCCGTTCCTCATCAAGCTCCTGCCCCCTACACCTCCTTCCTCCCCTAACCTACCCTTCACCTCACCCCTAATCTCCAGGACCTTTGTGTCCTCATTTTGGCTCCCCTGTCTATGGCATAAATTCGGGACCTGGGCAAACACTTGGAAGTTTTTCAGTGACCACTCTTCAATTAATAATAAATCAGTGAAATGCGTTTCAATAATTCTCTTTAAATTCTTGGAGACAGCTCTCAGGGAGGTCTAAGGAAATGGCAGCCCTCAGAACTTCTTCTGTCCTGTATCTTCAAACAGTTTGGCTTGATCAGTGTCTATAAATAGTCAATGGGGTTAGAACTAATGGAGGGCGAAGGTGTAAAGGAAATCTGGAGGCCCTAGGCTCAGCATATACTCAGTCACCCTGGTTCAGTGCAAGACCCAGATGCTCGCTGGGTACACAGCTGCCTCAGCAAATAAGGAATCCGGTGAGAGGGCTGAGAAGGTGGAGACAAGGGCCCTGTGGAAAGAGCAGGCATCGGTGTTTGCCGGGGTACTATGGCATACACAGAGAGGACCCTGAAGCACATCAGTTTTCATAGTTTTTGCCATTAAGAAGAAAAACATGCCCGGCCGGTGTTTCTCAGTGGTTGAGTGTCAACCTATGAACCAGGAGGTCACAGTTCGATTCCCAATCAGGGCACATGCCCGGGTTGCAGGCTTGATCCCCAGTGGGGGCATGCAGAAGGCAGCCGATCAATGATTCTCTCTCATTATTGAGGTTTCTCCCTCTCCCTCTCCCTTCCTCTCTCTGAAATCAATAAAAACATATTTTTAAAAAATTAAGAAAAAAATTATGGGCTGCAAATGGCACAGAAAATGAGAAGCCTCTTTAGTGATGAACTTCACAGGAAGAACGAAAACAACATTTATGTCCTGACGACAGGTCCAAGGGGAAGCCAGGCAAGGACGAGAAGGGTCAGAGGGCTTAAGGGGAGCGGGGGAGGACGTGTGAATCGCTTGGCACAGCCCTGGCCTGGTCTGGCCAACAGGAGGAGGCTGCAGGAGAAAGCCTTCCTTGAAGGGGCGAATTCTTCCCAAGCTTTCCACTTTCACCGTTTTGCATGTGGGATTCAAGTTTCTCTCCTTGTTTTCTATCCAGCTTATGACTAGTTATTAGTCACGGGTAATTCACCTTTTCATTTGATCAGTGTTGATTGTCAACATGCCGAATCCATGACCTCCCTGGCTGACATTCCGGGTTACATAGCAGGTGTGGACAAGCCGTTCTCCCCTACTCCGCTGGCTTGAGGGGGGGCTCTGGTGGGTTCTGATTGGTGGACTTGCAATGTCCAAAAGGAAGGGCTCATCATCAGTAGGTACGCTTAAGTGGAGATTATGGCAATTGCTGTTGAGGGAATAAAATACTGTATTTGCATAATACTTGTTAATATCCAGTCCAGTAGGTTCTGGGGGATGAAACGTCCCACACAGCACGGCTGAAGATCCATGCATCTTGCTGCCTGGTAGCTTATGGGAATGTTGTGGGCACATGTTCTGAATGGTGCTCCACGGTAGGCAGCAGAGTGTTTGTGGAGGTCTAGTTCAGAGCACAAAGTCCGGTGGAGGCCTGACACCTTCCAGCCTCAGATGTTCTTTCTCCAGCTCACCTCGTGGCGCAGGTTCTGATGCAGGAAGTTCTGGGGATCTTGGTGAGAAAGTGTGTTTTGAAGCAGTTAAGTGTCAAGCATCATTTTGATTTCTGTGCTACCTGTCTGCCTGGGTGGACAAATACAAAGTTCATTGCCTTCTATTTAAAATGTACTATTAACCCGGCTGGAGTGGCTCAGTGGTTTAGCATTGACCTATGAACCAGGAGGTCACAGTCCGATTCCCAGTCAGGGCACATGCCCAGGTTGCTGACTCCATCCACAGTGGGTGGTGTGCAGGGGGCAGCTCATCAATGATTCCCTCTCATCATTGATGTTTCTATCTCTCTCTCCCTCTTCCTTCCTTTCTGAAATCAATAAAAACATATTTTTTAAAAATAAAATGTACTATTATGATTAATACCTATTGCTAAGTGCTTATTGGATATCAGGCTTTAAAAATATATTTTATATATTAAAAAATAAAATGTACTATTATGATTACTACCTATTGTTAAGTGCTTATTGAATATCAGACTCTCTCTCTCTCTCTCTCTCTCTCTCTATATATATATATATATATATATATATATATATATATATATTGACTTCAGAGAGTAAGGGAAAGTGAGAGAAAGAAACATTAATGATGAGAGAGCATCATAGATGGGTTGCCCCCTGCAAACTCCCCACTGGGGATCGAGCCCACAACCCGGGCATGTGCCCTGACTGGGAATGGAATCATGACCTCCTAGTTCATAAATTGACACTCAGCTACTGAGCCACACCCGCTGGGAGCATATCAGGCTTTATACACACATGCTAAGTGCTTTATACAATAGTCTCATTCATTCCTGAAACAGCCCCATGAGGTAGGAACCCGATTATTATGTTCATTCTACAAATGAAGAAACAGAGGCTTAGAGGTGACATGGGTTGGTCAGAGACTACGTGGCAGGGACAGGATTTGAAGTCAGCTCTGTCTGGTTCCAAAGCCCACACTGCCAACTGCAAATCAGACCACCTCAACTTCAAGTACTTGGGTTCGAGTGATTTATTTTCTTCATGGTCTCAACACAACCAGCTCCTTATAGCTCTTCCTCCTGCTCCCCAGGCCTGGCTGGGTGCCTCTTCTGCTGAGAATGAATGATAGTGGGTGACCGGGATGGCATCCAGGCGGCCTCCACGGTGAGCTCCCCAGCCCAAACCAAATGGTGAGATCAAGCCCCTTGGGGATGTCATTTCCTCACCCCTCCAAAAGTAGTTCAGTTGTTTCTGCTTGCCCAATGTTTCTGTTTCCTTGCTAAGCCCGTATTAGTCACTGGGCTCTGTCAGTATGTGAATGGATTTACTGTGCTCCAACAGCTGCGGAGCTCCAAGCACTTGCCGCACACATGGCAGAAATAGGAGCTGGGCACGGGGTGGGAGCAGCAAACAACCAGGATCCCCGCAATTACATCCAGGCCCCCAGACTGGAGAGAACACGCCAGAGGAGAAAACGTCATTCTGATATTCAGCGGCGATCTGCCCCCACTCAGGCCCCACCCTGACAAAGCGATGAGGACATTTTGTGCATGGTGAGGAGACTCTCTACAAAAATTTTCTCTCTCAAGTGTGGATCTCCCCCACTCGGAACAGAGCCCGTATGTCCAACAGGGTCTGAAATAACACCGGACGGCCAGTGAAGGAGTGTCCATTGTCACATGCGCATTTGGACTGCAGGTAGTCCTCGTGGGCCCCTGTAATTCGAGTCAAAACAGCCGCCTCAGTGACAGGGAGGCGGGGAGTGAAAGTGGTAGTTGTGATTTCAACAAGCCTGAGGACTGTTTTTCTAAGAATTTCTGCCAGTGGCCACTGAGCATTCTCTGTGTGCAGCATCTACCGGAGATCTCAAAATGTAGGAGCTATCAGATTCTAAATTAAACACCTCGGTGCTGCAGTGTGCTGGAGAGGCAGCCGGTCACGTGGGGCTGTGCTTGGAAAAGACCAGAATTTGACTGTACTTGCTGCTTTTTATGGAAACCCTCCTAACAGGCTTCCCCAACATCATGAATTAAATGCTGGGTTTTAAAGCTAACGGGCCGATGGAGCTCAGAAAATAGGCAGCTTTGAACCTCTGGCCTCCGTGGGTTATTATGATGCAATCATGTGGAGTTTTTGTTGTTTTCTTTTTGTTTTTTACCATTTTTATACACAGTGGGCCCTTTAGCTTCCATCTGGCTCCTTTTATGACTCCTTTTTCAGAAGTAAGCACTGGTCAGATTGTAGCTAACATTTTCTCCTTTCCCCTAAATATTAATTTTAAATCAGTGAGGGAAAGAATGAAGATGTGTCATTCAGGATGGAGGTTTATAAATGGGTTCTCATGAGCGCGGTCTGTGGGTCAGCGTGCTGGCTTCATATCCCGGCCCTGCGCCTCCCTGGCTTTGGGGCCTTGGGCAAATGACTTAGCATCCTTAAGCCTCAGCTTTTTTATCTATACAACTAGAGGCCCGGTGCATGAAATTCATGCACTCAGGGGGAGGGGGGTCTCTCAGCCCGGCCTGTGCCCTCTCGCAGTCTGGGAGCCCTCAGGGAATGTCTGACTGATGGCTTATGGCATCCTTAGCACTCTCATGGAAGGAGTGCACTGACCACCAGGGGGAAGCTCCTGCGTTGAGCATCTGCCCCCTGGTGATTAGTGTGTGTCATAGCCACTAGTCGTTTGGCCACCCGGTCAATTTGCATATTAGCTTTTTATTATATAGGATGGGCATAATGGTGACGAGAACTAACTTATTAGATTGTTGTGTGAATTCAAATGAGTTGATTAACAAAACGCTTAGCACAGTACCTGGCACAGAACATAAAATGTACAGTTTTGACCATTTGTAAGAGTGCAGCTTGGTGTCACGAAGAACATCGACATTGTTGTATAACCACCACAACCATCCATTTCCAGAACTTTTTCATCTTCTCAAACCGAAATGCTGTACCTGATAAAAAGTCACTCTCCTCCTGCTCTTCCTCGGCCCCTGGCAACCACTATTCTATTTTCTGTCTCTATGAATTTGCCTACTCCAGGAAGCTCGTGTAAATAGAATCATACAATATTTGTCTTTTTGTCACTGGCTTACTTCACTGTGTGTCTTAAAGGTTGTCCATGTTGTAGCAGGTGTCAGTTTTCTTCCTTTTTAAGGCTGAATAATACTCCACGTTATGGATGTACCATTTTTTTTTACCCATTCACCTGTTGATACACGATCTGCACATGCTAAATATTTTAATAACTGTCCCTCCTTTAAGGAACTAGCAGTTTGAGTGTGTAGGACCAAGCAGTTTAGCTCACTGGGTTCTTAGCTCTCTCTGAGGTAGGCCTTTTTGGAGACAGGTGGCAACATTGGCAGTAATATGTTGTGGGCATCAACATGTCCATCTGCTCCTAACGGTGCTCTCTGCCAGGTTGGCATGTTGCCTGACATCCCAGCAGGAAGGTTACCTGTAACATGGAACCGAGTTCCTGGGAGGAGGAGTCTAGCGCGTCAGAGTGAGTGCAGTGGGCTGGTCACCTGGAACAGAGTCCTGGGAAGGCCGTCTGGGGCGTGCATGTTTGGGAAAGGCAGGGAGAAGATGTGAAGCTGGAGACCTTGGTCAGCAGCCTGGGATGGACGGGAAGGCCTCAGACAGCCCAAGGGAGGTGCATAGTTTAGGGCAGCACTTCTGTTCCTGGGTCAGAGGCTGCAACAGGAGAAATGTCCCCACTCACACCAGAATTCCTCTGTGGCTTCTCCATTCCTTTGCCCAATTCCCACTTGCTCCATGTCTCTTTGGAGTCTCTGTCTCCCATTCACCTTCTTTCTAGCCTATCCTGTGTGCACCCCACCCATAGGTCTCTACTTCCTAGCTTCCTCTCACTACCTTGGGTTTTAGTAGGAAATCCGAGGTCTCTATTAGAAAATCTGAGAGGCTTGATTCATCCTTGTTATCAAGCATGTCAAACTCAAAGACTAACACGGGCCAAATAAACGAGCCTGCGGGCCGCGAGTTTGACATGCTTGTTCTAGATCAGCGGTTCTCAACCTGTGGGTCGCGACCCCTTTGGCGGTCGAACGACCCTTTCACAGGGGTCGCCTAAGACCATCCTGCATATCAGATATTTACATGACGATTCATAACAGCAGCAACATTACAGTTATGAGGTAGCAACGAAAATCATTTTATGGTTGGGTCACAACATGAGGAACTGTATTTAAAGAGGCAGAAGGTTGAGAACCACTGTTCTAGATGGTAGCTAGCTGCAGGCTAAATGTGCTGGGTGGGATTGAAAGAATAAAACAAGGATTCTGAAGAATCCAAGTGATTATTCTTTCCACATTTATAAGCAGAGGGGCCGTGGCAGTTGATGGGGATACAGGTGGCAGAGGCAGCACTCCAGTCTGTTGTGTGGCCAGGGACAAAAATGTAGAAGCCAATGACGTGGACAGTTCAGTGTGATGGGTATTGAAATGCAGGTCATGCAGGGACCAATGGGGGCACGAAGGAGCAGTTGGGGCTTGGTGGGTCAGGAAAGCTCACTCAGCTCAGGTACAGCATGACATAATAGCGTTTTGGAACCTGCCAGAATGCAGGAACACACCGTGCTATTCTATAGATGGAATTACTCAATTTCCATTACATATGGAATTACTCCATTTTCCTGTTGTGCTTTTATGTTGTAAGAGAGACAGTATTAGAAAATGAAAGGCCATCAGCTGGGGTTCAGGCAGAACATTATGCTGGATCTCGTGCTATAGCAGTTGCTTTACTCACTTTTTATGGCTTGCCTCACTGCTGCTCCCTCACTGCTGCCCCAGTTTGTTACTCACAGTTTATGGCTTCTTCCTCACGGGACTGTTCGGGGATTTGCAAATTGATGCTCATGAGGCTTTGAAAACCCTGTGAAAAACATATCAGGTTAGCATCAAGTAAGAAGCACTTCTTATTTACTTAGAGATGGTCAAACAACAGAAGTAAACTGAGTGGCCAGATTATTATGGCCACCTGACGTTTGTAGGCAAATTAGCTATAATTTTGCCCTGAAGTTGCTAGAGGGCCAGACCATTATAAATAGGGAAGCAGGTTGTTTACCACGACAGTAGAAGTGATTTTTTTTCTGAAGATATGGGTAAACAACGAGATTTAACAGCCTTTGAACGTGGAATATATATATATATATATATATTTATACTGAGTGGCCAGATTATTAAGACCTCTCCATCAGTACTTCGTTGAGCCACCTTTTGCCTTCAATATTGCAGCGATTCTTCTTGGCATTGACTCCACGAGATGTTGAAAGGTGATGTGAGGAATCTGACACCAGGCCTGATGAATAGCACTGTCCAGTTCTGTGAGATTTGATGGTTGTGGAACCAGCTGCCTGATGGCTCTTTTCACTTCGTCCCACAAATGCTCAATTGGATTGAGATCTGGTGATTGTGGGGGCCACCTAAGCAAGGTAAAGTCTCCCTCATGTTCTTGAAACCACTCCTGCACAATACGAGCACCGTGGCATCGTGCATTGTCTTGTTGGAAGAAGCCATCTCCATTGGGATACGCCATCAACATGATAGGATGAACTTGATCAGCAATGATACTTAGGTATGTTGTGCTATTCAGACGTTGTTCCACACGAATTAAAGGGCCCAAATCATGCCAGGAAAACATGCCCCAAACCATAACACTGCCCCCACCAGCTTGAAGGGTTGTACTCATGCATGTGGGGTGCATGCTTTCATGCTGTTTCCGCCAAATTCTCACTCTGCCATCTGTATGATGCAACTGGAAACGTGATTCATCGAACCACATGACTTTTTTCCAGTGCTCAACTGTCCAATCCTTGTGTTCCTGTGCGAATTGGAGACGTTTTATCTTGGTAACTGCAGACAGCAAAGGTGTTCGAATAGGCCTTCGGCTTCCATATCCCATACAGTTGCGGCTAATTTGCCTACAAATGTCAGGTGGTCATAATCTGGCCACTCACTATATATATATATCCCACGTTCAAAGGCTGTTAAATCACGTTGTTTACCCATATCTTCAGAAAAAAAATCACTTCTACTGTCGTGGTAAACAACCTGCTTCCCTATTTATAATGGTCTGGCCCTCTAGCAACTTCAGGGCAAAATTATAGCTAATTTGCCTACAAACGTCAGGTGGTCATAATAATCTGGCCACTCAGTGTATATATCAAAGCAGCTTTAGCTATTCAATTGATCAAAAGGCAAGTGAAAAGATGTTAAAACATTATACTTTAAACCTGAGTACACAAAAAATGCAAAAGGAGAGGGAAACTTGCACTATGGTTCAAACTTTGGTCATTAAAATGAATAGAAAACATAACATGTCTCCCTGTCTTTAAAAAAATCAATAAATAAAAATTAAAAAATCAATAAATTCAAAATAAGACAAAATAAGAAATATTGTTAATCATTAGAATTACAGAATTTTTCTCAGGCCCTTGAGAGCTGAGATCTGGATATCCAAACCAAGTTCAAACAGCATGACCTCCACCCTATGTGTTTTGAATAGGAGATTGGTTTAGGGCGGTGCTTAATGTTTCACTGATTTATAATAATTCTGCAAATCTCTACTGTATGTATTCATCCCCCAAATACACTCACCTCCCCATTCAAATAACTAAGAAGTCCACTGTTAGAATGGCCTCCGATGGGAGTGCAGCATTTCAGTGTCTGCCAATTCAGCAAATATTTTAAAAACAAGATTTATATTTGTTTGCATGTTCTGGATCTACAGGTTATTTTACTGTAAAAAGAAAACGTACTATTCTCTCTCTATTTTTTATTTTGTGGACTCCATCACATAATTTTTTGTAACTCTAGATATTGGCTGAAAAAAAAAAGGTTTTAAAATGACAGCTAGTGGTTTTCAGGCATTTATCCAAATATTTCCTCCTATTTCTAAAACACATAGAAAAGTGATATGCCTGCTTTCTTAAGGGATTTTCCAGGGATTATCCCCTTCAAGTACAGTAATCCTGAGCTGAGTCTGGCTGTCAGTTTCATTAAGAAGGCAGTAGCTCTTCTTGGCATAAATGTCCTTCCGCGAGGCTCTGTGCGGCTGCCTGCGGCGCTTGCTGGCGAGGAGCGCCCAGAGAGGGAAGCTGCGGTCAGAAATTGCCTGAGAACTACTTACTTACTTTAGAGCTAGAGGTGGCAGCAGGTTGTTTTTAAAAAGACTTCTTTGTGGACTTGTGACTTTTCTTGGGTTTGGGGGGGCAGGCAGGGAAGGACTTGGAAGCTCACACTATTTCTGGGGTGCTCCTGTTAGCCAGGAGTCATGGAATTTGCCTGCCCGTTGATTATGTCTGAGTTTGAATTTGGTTATACATGGGTTCTGTGGCAGATTTTAATGTCTTTCTTTGTGGGGAAGAATCTTTGCATAAAAGTGCTTTTGAAGAACATTTGCAATGAAGCTGGGAGCCATTTAGGGAACTGGCATAGAGAGTCTTCTAGACACACAGAGAGGGGAGAGCTACTAGAGGGAAGGGGGCAGGTGTGTGGGATTAGCCAAAGGAATAGCCCAGGAAGCAGGGAAATGAGCTCTCTCACTACCAGTCTTGCCGCCACCAAGGCAAACTCCAAGGCTGTGGGGCCAGGGAACATTCTTAGGAGGGGGCGACAACCACACCACTTTCTTTCCTGGCCAAGTACATGCAGTGCAGATTACACCATAGGTGGCCAAATCAATGCCCTGGTTCTCTCTGGAGAATGAAGGCCGTGGAGGTGAGGGAAGAGATGCAGAGAGCAAAGATGGGGGTGGGATAAAAGTGAAAAGCTTACTGCAGTGCCTCCAACCTTTTCTCCACCGTGGCACAGAGAAAATAATAATATTTTCATGGCAACTGGGCAGCTCTTGGCAGGAGATGACCAGCTTGGAAGCTGCAGCCATTCTTGGCCCTGCTCAGCCACCCAAGAGCTGAGCAGATCGGTGGCTCAGGCACACGAATAACCCGTTCTTTCGTAGGGATCGGGGGAACTCTGTCCAGTGAACATCATGACTACACAGCCACAAGATGGAGGTCACGGAGCCCTTTTAGCATCTGATGAAAGTTATGGGCCCTCTCCCCAAAAGGCCGTTATGTAACACACATAGGATTTTGCTCACAATTTCAAGGGATTCATGGGAATGCTCAAGTCTTGCTTTAGCTAATTCATCAAGGAAAAGGCGTTGGTGAATAAATAAAGGCAAAGTCATATGGATAAATTCAGCAAAGCAGATTTAAAAAATTCATCTAAAGGATAGAATTACGGACTCTTTGGGGTTTTATTTTTTATTATTTTTAAAATATATTTTATTGATTTTTTTTTTTTACAGAGAGGAAGGGAGAGAGATAGAGAGCTAGAAACATCGATGAGAGAGAAACATCGATCAGCTGCCTCCTGTACATCTCCTACTGGGGATGTGCCCGCAACTCAGGTACATGCCCTTGACCGGAATCGAACCTGGGACCCTTCAGTCCTCAGGCCGACGCTCTATCCACTGAGCCAAACTGGTTTCGGCTCTTTGGGGTTTTAAAGACCTTTCTATAAAGCTCTGGCTTTGGAAGTGGCTTGAAAGCTGGGAACACTAAGCAGAAAATACCCAGGCCAGGTAATTAGATTCGAACAGTTGAGAACTTAGCAGTGGTTGAACAGATTGCTCAGCTCCACGCTGTCTACTTTTAAAAGGTAGTAATGTTAACGTGGCCGGGGTGGTTAACTGGTAAATGGTCAGTTAGATCAGTGGCACAATTTTAATTTCTGAATCCATTTCTTTCAAAGTCTTTTCAAATGGAACCTTCTTTAATTTTCTCAGTAGGCACGGCGGAATGGGAAAGGAGTGTGAGGGATGCCCTCACGTGGACTTCCAAGTTTGACCCGGGGCTGCTTGGGCATTTTGCCCCCAGGGCACTGCTCCTTGGTTCCCAGTCTTTTGTTCTGATTGACTCAGCTTCACTTGCCCAAATAAGCCCATGTGTACTCTTCAAGCACCTAGAGTGCTACGGTGACAGGTCCTCAAAACAACACATTCATGGCTCCTAGTAAATGCCTTACCAACAACTTCTGAAACAAAATAAAAACCAGATCTGAAAAAGACTAAAAGGCGAGTAAAGGGATGGAGCATCAGTGTTACCTTGAATAATGTTTGACTTCTGTTAGTTTAATCTCAGGTCTCACATCACGTGAAAGTTGTGTCTTTGTAAAACACAGCCTGGAGGGAAATTTTGCCAGTGTCATGCTCTGGTGAGTTAATACGCATTTAAACAGTTTTGTAACAGATTATTTACCAACGGGAACAGAATGCCTTGGCAAGGGATGCTTTAGAGAGAGCTGTTCTATTGCACTAGTTTATTCCATATTTCAAAATAATTTCCACATACCTCCTAGTTCTTACGGGTTCTCTCAAGCTCTTCCCTCTACTGGTTGATGAAAGGAAAGAACTGACAGGTAGGTGAGATTATGTTGCCCTCTGGTGTCAGCCAACCCAAAAGAAAGAGCTAGAACTCAGGAAGAGGATAAGAAGTAGAAGGAAGTAGAAAGATGACACTCCATACCTGAAGGTGGAGATGGAGAGGGAAGGGAATGGAGAGGGAAGAAGGGAGATGGGCCTGCCACGCTATACCCATTGGATCCTCTCTCATTGGTAAATGGTGGGATTTCACCTCCCCATCTGGCTGAGGAGGAGAGTGATACCCCCAGGGCTATCTGCCCCATGAACCTGGAGCCTCTATGATTGGTGATGGGGAAGAGTAAGCTCATGGAGAGATGCGGGTAGGCCTTTCTCTTTGGGGGAACCAATTGGGAAGAGAACTAAGCAATGGCCAACCATCAGCATTGCAGATTCCTAACTCTTCCTTGAGATGGAGCCTGAGATCCTCATCCCTTTTAGGGGCATCCACCAATACCCCCAAATAGGGGCAGGGCCTTACTGTCTAGTTCTTCAGTATATGCCTGGGCATGAGGGCCTTGGTGGTGTTGGTAGGTGGTGACAATACCTCTGCTCCCTGGAGCTCCTCTTACCCCAGCTCTTCCCCTCTTGCCCTGTTGTCAGACTTTGCCCACTCCCTGGCTGTGCTTGCCAGGGTTCACAAGCAGGGTATGGTTGGTTCAGGCAGCTTATTCAATCCTGAGTCATTTTTAGATGTGTCTTCCTGTCATTGCCTTTTTGTGCCCTATACAGGGACAGGCATCATGTCTTCTTGATGCAAGCTGTGGTAAGTCAATGAAATATTGCTGAGGATTTTTTCTTATAGAAACAAATAATTGGTGCCTATTTAAAGAAATCAATGGAAGCCTAGAGCAAAAATGTGGACAAAGGCTGTGACCGGTATGGCTCACTTGATCGGGCATTGAGGCAGCTGATTGATGTCGATGTTTCTCTCTCTCTCCCTTCTCCCTTCCTCTCTCTCTAAAAAGTCAATAAAATAAGTAAATAAATAAAAAGAATGTGGGCAAGGTTTGGGCGGAGGCATCGGAAGGTCAAGCATTCCATCTTTGGTCAAGACTAGAGGAGCTAATGGAGCCATGGGAAGGAAACCCTTGTGCAGCAGAGCTCCATGGGGAACAGGGTTGCTTGGTTACCTGGAAAGAGGCGGGAAGTGAGACAAAGGAGGAAAGTGAAGTTGAGAGAAGGAGGCACCATCAGTTGCAAGTTCCTTTTGTAGGTTCTTCCGGGGTCTTCAAATGTTAGTTCAAAGCTGAGACTTCTGAAGTATTCCAAGGGCTGGCAGAACTCTTGAATGAAAGAGGATTAATAGCCTAGCTCTTAGCACCTAGTAAAGTCAAGAGGTATTATTGAATGAATGAGTGAAACATTGCAGCTGATTTTATCATTGGTTTTCAAATAGAGAGCATATAGATGGATGGTAAATAAGAAAAAAACAGCAGGAAAACAGGTTATTTTTGTCCACCCACCCTATGACCATGTAGAAGCTCAGGCTAGGGCTAGTTAGATTTGTGAAGACTATGGAAGACTAGAAAATATAAGAGAAGTTTAGAGAGAGAAAGGAAAGCCAGTAGAATAATTTTCAAAGACAGCTAATTCATAGATTTTAATTCATTTAATAGTTATGCCATTGAAGCAGTAGTTTCTCCAAACTCTATTCTATAGGCAAGGTAATACATTTGGGGATTGTGTGAGGAACCCCACCGGGCACTTCCTGTTTGTATCCCCAGGTATTTTCTCCACAGGTGAGCCCAGCTTAGGTGAATGCATATGAATACCTAGGAATGGCTTTTTGAACAAAGAAGCTGCTAACGGACACTCTGAACGCTAGTGGTGTGTGAGATCTCACCCATTTCCCTCGGTGCCTTCTAGGTGGTCCGTGCCTTTGAACTTCAGGTCTTTGAGTGCCCATCCACTTCAACCCACTTCCTCTGCATTTGCTGCCTCAGAGGAAGTGGCTGAGTTTACTCTACTCCAGCACTGGCTTTGCTATAACCTTAGTGCTCTTTTCTAGAAAAGATTTGGTGAGATTCAGTGTAATCAGACTAGCTTGTTCCTGAAGAAATTGGTTCGTTTTGGCTTCATTTTTATTTGTCAAAATATGAGCTATACTGCTATGGGTCAATCATTTTGCTAAATCTTCCTTTTCCCCTCCCCACCTTTCTTTGTAAGTCAAAGCTATTTTGTATTACCCAAGCAACAAAATGATTTACAAAATAAAAGACAGGGACAATCTATGCGAATGGTTAGAAGGCAATAAACAATGTTTATGTGCGCCTGGCTGATGTTGACTTTTGGAGAGTGTTCACCTGTAAACTGAAAGCTGGGGGAAATGAAAGATGAAAAGCCAGCCCCGGGGTTCTAATTCTGAGTACGCATCTTCTTAGGAAAAAAATAAATCTTCATTTTTTTTGGTTTCAGATTCTGCGTTTGTCAACCGAAGTTATTAACTCGGAACCCTCTATCAGTAATGCTGTCTCGAGTTGTAGCTGATTTTCACAGGCTGATTGTCAGGACTGGGGCTTGGAGGATGGTGGTGTGGGAGAGGCACTGGGGGTGGGGATGGTGTAAATCCTTAAAAGGCAAAGCTGCCGGCTTCCTGGGGCAGGAGGGCTCTGAAATTTGAACCCTTCCTAGGCCTCATCTTTTCCTTTCTCTTTCAAATAGTAATGCCCTGGTGAAGAAAAAGATTTTTAAAATTAAAAAACAGCAGACGATTGTGTACGCCCTTGTCTCATTCTCCTGCTGCCACCATCCACCTCTTGGTGCCCCTAACTGCTGCCCAGTGGTGGGTGTGCAGGAGACTTAGGGCTGTTGGGGTCGCTTTATAAACCCGCCTGCACCCTGGCTGATGAATCAGTAGTGAAGCTTTGCTCGGTAATATTTGTACGGAAAATGCAATGTTTGCACAATAAAGCTCTCCAGATTTTTAAGCCGTAGGAGCGAAGCCAGTTTACAATCAATGATAACAGGTTTCCCTCGCTGCCATTACCACAAATAGTATCTTATTTCAGCAAAATGGTGGCAACCAGCGGGAGGTCCAACAATGCAGATTTCAAGCAGAAAATTTAATTTTATATACAATTCACAGTTGTGCGCAGTGAGAAATATTTCTCACTGCATGAACTTTCTGGACTCGGCTCTGAGCAAAAGGAGTTTCAATTTCTGTAACGCCTTGCTCAGCAAACAATGCCCCTAAGCACTTCCTGGTAAAATATGGCTTAAAATTACGCAGGATATTTATTTGGAGCAATTAAAGGAAGCGGCTGCATTGCACACAGATCCATTTTTAATGTAGACGTTAAATTGGCCGAGATCTGAGTGCTGAGAGCGGGGCTGCTCCGTGCTCTCCGCCCAGATCTGCCCCCTGGTGAGGCAGCTTTCCGCCTGGGCTCCTTCGTTTCCCCGTTGACTTGTAAACTCTGGGACAGAAGCCTACAGTGGCGCCGTTGACATTGAAGAACCCTGGGTTTGGAGGAACTGACTCGCAGACTGGGCCCAGAAAGAGTGGGGGGTGCCGGGAGGAGAGGAGGGTCACAGGCCGTCCCATGAATAACTGAGAGGTGCCAGCCCTTGACTAATGGGCTGTACTTGGATGTGGGCTGGGTCCAGAGGGGGCAAGGCTGCTTTCTCTGGTTGGGGGAAGTAGGATTACTCCTCTGTGTGATGGTAAGAGCAGGCCAAGACCGAGTCAGAGGGAGGAGGCTGAGTCACAGGGCCAGAGACAGAAAGGAGAGGTAGAGTGGGGGGGGGGTGGACAGTGAGGGGGGGCATGCTGAGGCAGAGGGAGAAGGCCAAGGCTAACCTCAGGGAACAACCTTCCCAGTTGAAGCGTGGACAGGAACTCATATTTGAGATGTGCATGCGGAGGTCCAGTTGGGAGGAGGTAACGAGAGTGGCCCCTGAAAGAGACGTAAGTCTGCCCTGAGCTAAGAGGAGCTGAGGGAGGCAGACAGGAGGGTCCTGCCCATCTGGTCTCGCCCCTGGGCCATGCCAGAAGGCACCTCTCTGCTACGGGAGTAAAACACCCCCTCCAATGTCCCTTCCCGTCTTTCCCAACAGGGTCTGTGGTGGAGCCCCCACATGCACCTGGGGACCCCTTCACTCCTCACCCCTCACTTTTCCTACCCCTGCTGGCCTTCACCTCTTCCCACGTGTCTGAGCTCACGTGACCTTGAATTAATATGGACAGTTAATGTTGAGGGGGGCAGCAGTGACTTAAACAGGAGCAACCCAGCCCTGTTGTATGTTATGGCAGGCCCCCGGGGAAGAAGTCATGGGGGCACTGTGCCTGGGGGGGGGGGGAGGCAGAGCTGGGCTTAGTAACAATGCCATCTCCCATTTATCGAGGGCCTACTCCACCGGGTCCAGTCACATGTCCCATTCAACCCACAACAATCCAAGAGGGGGGTCCCGTCTACCTCGGGGGAATTGGAGGCTCAGAGAGTGTTCAGTGACTTGCATAGCTGAGGTCACAGAGTTAGCCAGTGGCCATGGACCCACACAGGAGGGCAAAGTACTAGTAAAAGCCGCGCCACCATGTTCTCCCAGGAGTGGGGGCTGGCGGGCATTTGGGGAGCTGGGCTCCAGTCCTGGGAGGAGGGCAGTCACAGGCAGCTCTGGCAGCAGGGGCCTGGGAAAATCAAACCTGAGGGCCAGAAGGGAAGGGTTAGGCCAGGGACACCCACAGGCGCTGGTTAGCAGTCACTGCCTGGCCCTGTTTAAAAGTAGTTCTGAGTCTTAATTTAGACGCAGTTAGAAAAGATACTGAAGATGATTAGCAATGTCTGTCCTGAACCAGGTGGGGAAGCAGTGGCTGTTAGAATGGAATTGCCATCCTCGTTTAGGTGTCTCTAGGCTTTGAGAATTTTTTTCTTCTGGCCAGTTGCTCATTATGTTCCACAAACAGATAGGAATCTAACCTCTTTCTCCCTTATTAACCTGAGTCCACAGCTTTGGAGTTGCATTTAGTCACAAATCTTATCTGGGAAGAAGAATCAGGCGTGCACAAAGGGAAAGCCAGGGAGTGCTTAACGAGATCTTAAAATCCAGAGAGCAGAGGGAAGATCTCTTTACTTCACGGATATTTGTGTTTGGGACTGAGTATGGGTTTGGCACTATCCTGAGTGCTTTATGGGATATGGACTCATTTGCTCTTCATAGAAACCCTAGTTCACAAGTGGAACAGTGAAACCCAGAGAGGGTAGGCAACTTGTCCAAGGCCGTACAGCTTTGTGAACTTGAGCAGCCGGATGCTGGAACCCACAGGATTAAGTCACATGAGCTTCCTCTCCGTCGTGTCCATCGTTCTGTGCTGCTTTTCATGTGGTTTGGTGCTGTCCATGCCTCATGTTTGTTTCCCAGGCCAGACGGTGAGCTTTGAAGGAAAGGATGATGCTTTGCTCTGACACATAGGAAGAGCTGATACATGAATACCGACTGTTAATGGCACGATTTTAGGAATCAATCGCGTTTGTATTTGAGTCATTTTTCTAGGTGTGTGTCTGGCTCCACCACTTGAGTGAGCTTCTAGGAGTGGATGCTGAATCACATATTCCCGAGATGTGCATTCGGGAATATCATAAATCCCCGGCATTTAACACAACACAGAGCATCTCTCATTTGTTCATTAATTCATTAACTGACTCATTCAACGAACATTTTTTAAGGGCAAGCACCAGGCTAGATGTCAGTAAACTCTCAGTCTCTGTGGTTGAATTCCAACCTCACAAAAATAGATACAGAAAAATGATGCTGACATTCTTTAAATTTCACAAATTTCACATGTCTATTTTACAAAAAATAATACCAGACTATTCATTCCCTCCTTATCATACTGTATGAGGAAATAAAGATGCAAACACCCATTTTATTCCTATTTTACTTACCAAAGGCATTGGTTGCCCATATTAGTCAAATCGCTTATTTAAAGTTAAGAGAGAGCGCTTTTGGTACAGAGCTGATGGGAGAGCATTGGGCTCCCCATGCGAGGTAGGGCGGTTCCATCCTCTTTTGTTATATGAAAAGCGTCAAGCATTACTAAGTGGTGACAGAGAGTACACTTGGCTTCTGGTATTTCTTTGAAGCCTTGCCTGTAGAGTGCTGCCTGGGAGCAGGAATGATTCCACAAATGGCCAGGGAGCCACCCTCCCCCCAGCCGCCCTTCGCACAGGCCCAGGTGTGTAAACAGAGCAGCGGGCCCTCCGCCCTGGAAGGAGGAATTCTGAGATTGGACAGCTGGAGTGGAGTATTTTTCAAGAATTTTTACCCGACCGCTGAGGCAGTATCTCAAAATACCCCTCGACTGCTTTTCTGATTCCCTGAGGCTGCTAACATCCGAGAGCCCTCCTTACAGAGAGGGAAACGGCTCTTTTCAAGAACCTACAACCCACAGGGAGCGGGTGGCAGAGCGGGACCAGAACTCAGGTCACTTTCTGGTGCATCCTGGGTGTTTTCCACTGCCCAGCACAGCTGAGCCAGCGCCCGCCCCGCCCCCCGTGAGGAGAAGTGACCTGGCCCATGTCAGAAGGAGCCCTGGGCAGCCTGTGCCCGGTCCTGGCAGCAGGATGTGTGAGCTCATATGGACACTACCTGCTGGGGCCCCTCTGGTCAGGTCTTCTAGGTGTAATTAATCATAGAATGATCAGAGGCAGAGTTTTAACAGATTTCTATTTGTAATTAGCTCCATCCTGGTTTTTTTTTTAAAATTTGACATATATTTAATGAAAATTTTGGAAATACAAACATGTAAAAGAAAAAAAAATTGCTTGTAGTCTTGTCATCCAAACACAGTGATTGCTATTTTTTGACATATTTTCGTCTGATGCTCTTTCTCCTTTCTTTCTTTCTTTCTTTCTTTCTTTCTTCTTTCTTTCTTTCATTCTTTCTTTCTTTCTTTCTTTCTTTCTTTCTTTCTTTCTTTCTTTCTTTTCTTTTCTTTTTAAAAAAATATATCTGTTGATTTCAGAGAGGAAAAGAGAGATAGAAACATCAATGATGAGAGAGAATCATTGATTGGCTGCCTCCAGCATATCCCCCTCTGGGGATAAAGCCTGTAACCCAGGCATGTGCCCTTGGCTGGAATCGAACCTGGGACCCTTGAGTCCGCAGGCTTATGCTCTATCCACTAAGCCAAGCCGGCTAGAGCCCTTCCTTCCTTCCTTCCTTCCTTCCTTCCTTCCTTCCTTCCTTCCTTCCTTCCTCCCTTCCTTCCTTCCTTCCTTCCTCTCTCCCTCCCTCCATCTCTCCCTCTCTCCCTCTCTCCCTCCTCTCTTCTGTTTTTGTCCTAATGAAGGGGGGGGGGGAGAGAGAGAGAGAGAGAGGGAGAGAGAGAAACATCAATGTAAGAGAAACATGGATCAGTTGCCTCTAGTACATGCACTGACCAGGATCAAACCTGCAATCTGGGGAAGTGCCCAACCGAGAATTAAACCTTTGACCCTTCACTGCACCAGATGATGCTCTAAGTAACTGAGCCATCAGCCAGGCTGATGTTATTTCTTTAAAAAAAAAAAAAGGCCCTGACCGTTTGGCTCAGTGGATAGAGGGTCAGCCTGTGGACTCAAGGGTCCCGGGTTCGATTCTGGTCAAGGGCATGTGCCTTGGTTGCGGGCACATCCCCAGTGGGAGGTGTGCAAGAGGCAGCTGATTGTGTTTCTCTCTCATCGATGTTTCTGACTCTCTATCCCTCTCCCTTCCTTTCTGTAAAAAATCAATAAAATATATTTAAAAAAAGAAGAAAGTTTTTATTAATTTTTAGAGAGAGAGGAAGGGAGAAGGATAGAGAGATAGAAATATCAATGAGAGAGCAACATCATCGATCAACTGCCTCCTACATGCCTCCTACTGGAGATTGAGCCTGAAACCTGGGCATGTGCCCTGACTGGGAACTGAACCAGCAACCTCTTGGTTCCTGGGTTGGTGTTCAACTACTGAGCCACACTGGCCGGGCTGTTATTCTTTTAAACATCTTTGTAATCACGTTGTAATAATAATAGCAACTAACATTTTGTCAGGGGCCTACTCTGTGTCAGGTACTGTTCTTTATACATATTAACTCATTCAAGTCTCAACAATTCTATGAGATAGGTACTCTTATTATCCCATTTCACAGATAATAGAACTGAGGCACAGGGAGGCTAGTAACTTACCCAAGGTTACTCAGCAGATAAGGCAGCCTAGCTCCAGACTCTGCAAATGCAGTTTGCTGACTGTTTTTGAACTTAATTTTATATTAAATGTAATTTCTTAAGAAACACCAACTTTAATGACTGCCTAATGTTCCATCAAGTAAATTTCCCATGGTTTACTAAATCTACCTCTCTAATTTAATTGATGCAACAGCCAATTAAGTAGTGTTTGTGAATGAGCTTTTCTATATTTAGGGTCACAGAATTTCCTTAGAATAAATGCCTAGATCTAGATTTAAAAGGTACAAGGAAAGCAGCCTGGCTGGTGTGGCCCAGTGGTTGAGTGTCAACCCAGAAACCAAGAGGTCACCAGCGGGGATTGCCGGCTCGATCACCAGCAGAGATCATCGACATTTCTCTCTCTCCATGCCTCTCCCTCCCCCCTCTCTCTAAAAATCAATAAAAACCTATATATTTTTTAAAAGGTACAAGAAAATGACACTAAATCTGTTGATACACTTTGCCAAATATTTTTTGAGATTGCACTGGTCACACTGCCACTGGCTATCAAAAAACGATTAATAAATTTGATGGCCAAAAAACTTGCATTACTCGTTTTAGCAGTTCTCCTTGCCATTAAAATTTTTTTAATATATATTTTTATTGATTTCAGAGAGGCAGGGAGATGAGAGAGAATCATTAATCGGCTGCCCCCTGCACGCCCCACACTGGGGATCGAGCCCACAACCCGGGCATGTGCCCTTGACTGGAATCGAACCCGGGACCCTTCAGTCCGCAGGCTGATGCTCTATCCTCTGAGCCAAAACAGCGAGGGCGCCATTAAAAAATTTTAAAAACTTTTTGTAAACGTTTATGGCTGCATGAGAATCAAGCTCTAAACTACTTTTAGATTTCTTCCTTTTTGTTCCTTTTTTTGGTCTCAGACATGGAGCTAGATTCTTGGTTAATTTGCATGTTTATTGTAAAAGTTAATGACGAGTAATTAGAAAAGAATTGGGGAAAGGGAGAGCCAGAATAGGAAAGTCCTAACTGTCCATCCTGCTTTCACTTTTGCTGGAGCTACTGGAATTGGGGTCTTAGGGCACCTCCAGGGTTACCCTCTTAGAGAGAGAGGAAGGGAGAGGATAGAGAGATAAAAATTCACAGCGACATCACTTACTACAGGCACTTAATAGAAACTCAATAAGTATCTGCTGGAGGAGCAAATGAGTGAATGTATTCTATGTAGGTCCAACATATGGTAACCTACCGTCTGATAGTAACTATAGCTTTAATCATTGCATCTTAGTCCCTTGGTTAAAAAGAAAAAAAAAATGCATCTGTGATCTCAGGTCCTGGCCTTCTCAGGATCCCCTAGGAGTGGCCAACCAGAGGTCTTTTAGCCCAAGGCAGATCTCTGAGATCAAAGCTTCCCGGATCTCTCAGGAGGTTCTGGCCGGAGAGGACCAGGTCCTCACATCACAAGGACTGAGCTCTCTTTCCCTGGGTGGCCTGCAAGCAGCCATCCCTCAGGGGGAGAGGGGAGAAGTAGGCAGCTTAGGGGGAGCAGGGAAGGTGCGGGAGGTGTTGTCCTTAGCTGAGGCAGAGTGAGGCTGTGTTTACAAAAATGGCTCAAAGGCCCGCTGCGCCCCCAGCTGAGGTTTCTTACCAGAAGGAGCCCTTGCTCAGCGTGGCCTCTCTTGAAGCCACTGGAGATGAGGCTAAGCTCACTCCTGCCTTCCTGGGACCGGGGACTCACGCGGATGAGTTGTTATCTGACTGACATCCCTTTACTTCCATTACTTAAAAATTAAGTTTATTGGGGTGAATTGTTAATAAGATTTATTGTACAATTCTACGATACCTCATCATTGTCACCCAATATACAGATGAGGTATCATAGAAAGTCACTGAAGTCAAATCTTCCATCACCATATATTTGATCTTTTTAAAAAATATATATATTTTTTATTGATTTCAGAGAGGAAGCAAGAGGGGGGAGAGAGATATGATGAGAGGGAATCATTGATCGGCTGCCTCCTGCATGCCCACTACTGGGGATTGAACCCGAAACCTGGGCATGTGCCCTTGACCGGAATCGAACCTGGGACCCTTCAGTCCCCAGGCCGACACTCTAACCACTGAGCAAACCAGCTAGGGCTTTTGCCTCCTTTTTAAATAAAAACTGTACAGTGTGAAGCTTTATGGTCCAAGTGTTTTTGAGTTCTTTAGATGACACTGGGGCAAATATTGCCTTCTGCCTATATAGTTTAAAGATATGTAGGAAAAACAAATTCGCAGAATATTGGTCATGACACATGCTGGTCAAATTTTTAAGTGAAATTTATAGGAAGGCTGCCATCCATACACATGTACCTTATTTTAAAAATTAATTGTGAAACATTTCAAGACTAGGGCTATTCCACTCTCCTGTGGTCGGTCGGGGATGTGAATGTGTACAAAATTAGAAGCATGTCACCTGGGAGGAATCAATCAACTGTCTTACAATTCATGTGGCCCAAAACATAATCATGGAAACTTACTTGTTTAAGTTTACTTTCTAAAGTTTAGCATGGCCAGGAGTTCCCAAATCATGTTATAGTTTCGTACCTCAGACTTCTAATGTAAAAGCCACACATTATCTTTCAGAGTTTTGTTTGGTTGTTTCACTCTTTAACTGCAAGATGATGGTGCAGACTAAAGCCTTATGTATCGAGTCTCGGTGGGGCCCAGGCATTGGTATTTATTTGACACACAGGTAATTCTAGCATGCAGCCAAGGTCCAGAGCCTTTGGCCTAGGTGACCTCTCAGGTCCTTCTTGGGCACCAAAATGGTGAATTCTATTCTTTTAAAATTTAAATGAAAGTACCTAAGAAAATCAGATTCACCTCAGATAATTTTGCTCTAAAACATCTTCCTAAATTCAGAGATCTCAGAAGTCCTAAAGTGAAACTTACTTCATAAGTGACCCAACCCCCCATGATGTATTTTGGGCAGATCTTATGAATTTGGCAAGTTTATGTTTGCCCCCACATGTCATTATTTCTAAAAGGCGTTTTAAGTCAATTACCGAAACAAATATTTTTCACCTTTGAGAGTCAAGATGTGGTCAAAGTTTTTGGTTTCCATGTGGAAATAAAAAAGAACCAAATAAAAATGTTTATGGATAAAGATAGATGAGAAATGAAGATATTGAATCTCTGCTGTTAACTTGGGATGACAACTCTGTGTGTGTGTGTGTGTGTGTGTGTGTGTGTGTGCGCGCGCCTCTGCGGGGTCCTGGAGGAGCAGCTGATGTGGGGGGTGTACCTCATAGAAACTATAGGGTGAGATGGTGGCAGATGCAGCCATGGGGCCGCACGCTGCGGATTTCAAGGCCTTGTCTACGTAGGAACACTTTTTCTTGAAGACTGTGTCACCATCAACTTTTAAAAATGTAATTAAACTGGAGATGGTTTTTATTTTGTTGTTATGAAACCTAGGCGTCTGCGCTAAGGACTCAAACAACTATATCCTGTGTCTACCCAGTAAGATTCTCTGTGGCAAAGAGATGCTGAGGTTTTAACTTCTCTATGAATACATTGGGAAACAGAAAGACCCATGTTTGGTGTTTAGACTAGAAATACAAGAGAAAGAAGTAACATTATCATCAGAAATGTGCAATCCTGACGATATTCATTTGAAAGTTTTGAACAAGTCAAGCTCCTGCCCTGGGGCTTCTGGGAGTTATGTACAAAATACAATAATTAAATTAAGCCCAGCAGTTAAAATTCCTCATAAAAAGAACAAGCTGGAGCGCTTCCCAATGGGGAATGCTTGACTTAAAAGAAAGGTTTTACTCCGTGGCCTGGAGGTCAACAAACTGGGACTCTGTGGGAATGTATAAAATTTCTTAAAGGGGTTCCTCAGCCTTTGTTTTGTTGAAAGAAAATAAAAGAGTAAAAGGGGACAAGTTTTGAAAATTAAAAAAAATGAAGGTGCAGTCCTAAAATCATCGTGATTTCTATAAATGCAGCACCGGAGGCTATGAAAACATGCTTTCTTTTCCGAGTCCTAATCTAACACACATGCTCTCAGAGAAGGAAGGAAAAAGACCAATGGCGCCACTTGAACAAACCTTTTAAATGTTCTCATTTTCAGAGGTAGTGCATGCAAACTCGTGACCCATTCATTTGCTACTTATTTTGAAATTATTTACCTTAAATATTCTCATAAATATATTTCACAATTTAAAATTCCTTAGATGACACAGAGACTATCCATCTTTTTAAAAGTTTATTGTTATTATTATTATTATTTATGAAGCGAGGTTGTAAAAAATGATTTTTTTGGAGCGGGGGTGGGGGTGGGGGTGTCACATCCTCCATAATCTGAAATGGAATCTTTGTCACAATTTGAAAAGATCTGGTTTTGTAAATAATCATTTATTATTACCTTTCTGGTATTATCCTCCCCCCCCCCCCCAAGAATAAGATTAAGAACAGGATAGAAATAAAATTTTATATCCTTAAACTTTGTACTTATAAGCATCATTCTAGGTTCTCATGTGAGTTTCAGGCTGCAGACTCAAATAATTTGTACTAAAACATAAAGAACCAATACCAATTTAAAGATCCTCATCTTCTTTATCACTTACACAGAATCTGAATGCTGGCTCCACATTAAAACAGCATGATCAAATGCAGGACATTAAGAATAGCAGCTCTGGCAGCAATATTTAATTTTCTGAATAATTAGCAGCCTCATTGACATTTCTACTTTGATCCCCAAAGGACAACATGAGCTGCCCTCTGCACTCGGGCTCTGGGCAGTGAAATGGGCTGATAGACTTTCCGTGCCAAGTTCACAGTAAATGGACTACAGAACATCCTGAAAACAGCTGGAGACACTAGATTCACTTCCAAAACGTGGACACAGAATTAAGGGGGGGAAATATATTCAGAAAAAACTACAGAATTTAAGGAAAAGTTTGCTTTCTTTCCTATATTTGTTAGTTTTGCTTTTGGAATTGTGAGGAGAGAGAGGAAGGTAAAATAACAAGAAACAGGAGAAGGGAAGTGGAGCAGACCACAGGAGACAGAGGGAGGAGAGCGAATGAACGACAACACATAGAATGATGAAGGCCATGGAGGATGGGGCCACAGGAGTGAGGCCAGAGCTGAGAGGAGGCCCAGCTTGGTGAGTGCACCCTCGGCCCTTGAGATCTAGGTCCTTCATCCTTCCACTGGGACTCCTTTCCTTAGACCACCCACGACATCCTCCAGCCATTGAGACCAGTCTCCAGTGGACAACCTGCAGCACGTGTGAGGGACTGTTCAGTCTGGGAGTCAATAGGGGCCCAGGCGCCGTGCAATGCGTTTGAGGCCTAGTTGTTTGACTAGTGATGAGCTCAAATACCTTTGCCCTGGTCAGGCACTGTCTCTGAGGGAGCCAGTTGTTGAAAAATAGACTTCAGCTACTTTCTTATTGTTTTAAAAAACTCTTTCAGAACTACCTTAGTGGGGAACTTAATGTGAAACCGTAAGTGTAAGGGGTTCTCGGGGTGGAGCTGTGTGGTTTAGTGCTTGAGTGTTGAGACTGTAGCTGTAGACTTGGTTTTGACAGCTGTGTGACCTTGAGCAAGTCCACTGAAAGGGTCACTAGTCCCACGACTCCAGGAGGCACACTTACATTGTACTTTTCTATGTGAATGGAGCCCCCTTCAGTCAGCAATGAGCACTGCCTAATCCGCCAGGGCTGCCGTGTCCTCTTACAAAAGCAGGCCTTTGGGCAAAATGATAACGGCTTCATAGTGAAAGACATTTCCATGGTCCAGGAGTGGGACTAGGAGATTCTGAGCAGCAACAAAAGAGCCACAACACTCCCCTGGCACGCGTACAGCTGTCGGAGTGTGCTGCCATAGCCAGCATGTCCAGGGACCGGCCCCACCAATGCGTTTTCCTGTGGGAACATATCCTGTACCTGCCAATAACAGTGAATGAGAAAATGGGGTTCACGTAATAGAAACGCACTTCCCAGCCAGCTTTGCGGCAGTGGGATTCCCACCCTGGACTGCAGCACCGTTTAGCTCCTGGATGGGAGTCACTTGACCTTCACCGAATGCCTGCTATGCACCAAGCATTAATGCTAGGCGCCTTTTAGTTTATTTTTTGTTGGGCGCTTTTTACAAAGCAATATGCTTATTTATTTATAGTTTTTAATCTATCTTTCTTTGACATCGATTCTTTTTTAAAGATTCTTTTTTAAAACGGATAAAATATACATCACATAAAATTCACCAGACGCAGGCTGCCCTGGGAAGGGCGAGACCTTGGACAAGGCAGTTGTCTGTGGCCCAGGCAGATGCGTGGCCCCAGCCAGAAAGTGGGGCTCTCCCGGGGGGCGGGAGAGGGACTGGGTAAATTTCTGTGCCCACCGCCTTAACATTGCAACTCTTTGTGAGGCAATTTTCTTCTTACAGTTGAAGAAACTGATGCTCAGAGAGAATAAAGCACTGTCTGAATGTAACACAACCTGTTAATTGTACAGCCAGGATCAAAACCGACGTGTCTGACAGAGGAGAGCCTCGGTCCCTAATTTTAATGAACACTTGGATCGAGCTCTTGCTGGGGGTGAGAGATGAGCAGGAGAGGAGGGATCCAGAGATGCATGGCAGTGCCCAATATTCAGGGCACTCACACTCTTTTTTTGGGGGGGGGCGCACAGAAAAAGTGCTACCACAGACATCTGATCCAATGCAACAGGAGGACTTGGGGGAGGATCAGTAAGTTGTCTCTGGGAAGTTGGGGAGGCCTCCCAGAAGTGGCCATCAAGTTGTGTCTTGAAGGATGGTTAGGAGTTTGCTGGGCATGTCGGAGAGGGAGGGGTTGCTTACGGTTTGTATGAAGGAGCGGCAGGCCCTGCAGCCAGGCACAGTCTGGCTGCTTGGTGGCCTGGTCCCCTTGGGAGAGGCAACATGTTGCTGGTGTGGAGACGCCGGTGGGCTCCTGGCGGCCAGAGCGCCTTCACGGGAGACGAGGAGCTTGCACAGAGCTCCCCTGGAAACTGCTGCAGAAATGCCGTCCCTGGAAACCCAGGGGAGGAAACACGTGCTCCTTTCCTCATCTGGGAGTTTAGGTATTAACACAGTTTTCCCAGGGAATCTAAGCCAGAAGTTCATGTTGGTTTTTTATGTTCTTCCTTCCATGGAACTCAAAAGAGCCCGTTAAAAAAAAAAAGTTAAGCCAGATCCTTGAGTGCATAGTCTTCTGAAGGAACCCCACACCACAGAGCTATCGGAGATGGAATGTTCATTTTCCTCTTGGCTCTTTTGCTGTGTCTGAATAACTAAGGCAATTTGATTCATTATTTCACAACAAAACCAAACCCAGACAAACCAGCTCTTTGGCGTTATGTGGACAAAAACATCTGGTTCCTTTTCATTGAGTCTCTCTCCTTCAGCTAGACATGTTAACATCACAGGATGGTCGGTGTTTAGGCTCCCTTGTTTTTCATAAGCTGGAGTTTTCAATATATCAACTCTTCTCATTTACGTAATGAAGGCGATCTCTAAAGTTCCTCCCAGGGTTTGGACTAATCGCTGGGACCAGGTCCAGCTTTCTATATGTTTACATGTTGCACACACAGTATGAGAGAGAAATTGATTTGATCAGTGGAGAAGTCTAATATAGCTACAGGATTCCGCCCCCACCCCCCCATTTAGGTAGGCACAGGTGACTGGGGAGTGGATTTTCTACTCTATATGGTAATAGAAAGCTCTGTCTTTGATTTAAGGTTCAGCAGTTATACTCGGGGAAAGTGTGGCTCCCTCTGACCTTTCTGAATGGGTTGATGCCTGAACAAGAGCTCACATCGGAGAAAAGCATCTCAAATTGACCACATTCTGCCCTGAGCCCGAGCACAGCTTTGCAGCTCCCTTTGTGAGGCCGAGGGGAGAAGGGGCCAGGACCCAGAAAGTGTGTTCCCTCAGTAACGCTGACAGGCTGTTGACAAACACCCAGGGCTGACTTCCCTCCTCAGACCCCAGGCAGGACGCTGGCTTCAGGACTGCAGCCTGGCTGAGCTCCCAGGGGCCAGAAGAAGAGCAGAGAAGGAGATGAAATAGGTGAAAAGAGTGGCTGGTGTTTAAAGCCCACGGTGTGTCGTTTCCCAACGTTTTAAATCGTTAATTCGCACCTCTTTGTTATTATCACGACTGTAGCCGGGGGCGCTTCTTTTGGTGTTGGCACCTGACAGTATTTTACGCCTTTCCTCCTCCCGTGACTCCGCACAGGACCATCTCAATTTTAAAAGTGCATCCGAATCGTGTCAACAATAAACATAGACTTGAAAAAAATAAAGTAATTGTTGACAGAAAATAAAATAAATACAATAAACAAAAGCACATCTGGAACCAGTCCTAGACTTCCATGCTAGCTGCCTGGCACCCAGACGGGCTCAACAGATGTTTGTTGAGTGAATAAACGAATGAAGTGATTCTCTCGAAAAAGGTGAGCGAAATCTTGATTTTCAGCAAGGTAGTTTAAGAAAGAAAACATCAAAACCCCCCTCCCCTCCCCGGATTATTACTAAATACTCTGTGCATTTGAAAGGAAACTCTGCAAAGTTGATTTTAGAGTTTTTTTGAAGAAACTCTCAACCAAAAGCTCTCTGAAATGGAATGTTCATTTTTCTGTTCATTCCAATACCGTGTTTGACTAACGTGCATTTCAGCTTAATGACTGAAAAGCAAGGGCACCCGGATCTTCCGCGAGTCCCCCGGGCCATGGATCCCACGGATCCCGCTCTGAGCTGGACAGGTCCAGGGCGCAGGGCTCCAGTCCCGGAGCCCGGGACCGGGACATGCGCCTGCCGCTTGCAGGACCGTAGGTCCTGGTCCTTGCGCCTGGCCCAGGCGCCGACCTCGGGACGGAGGGACTCAAGGATCGGCCGGTCCCCAGGGCGGGCGCGAGGGCCCCGCGCAGGTGTCGGGCCTGTGTGCCCGGGGTGCTGGGGCCTGGAAGACCCGAGAGGGACGTATTGTTACACTGTAACGAGTCTGATTAACATGCTCCTGACACTTTCTCTTAGTTTCTTGGGCTCCTAGCAACAGCGCACAAAGGCGCGGGATTGTCCCGGGCTCCGCGGGGACACGGGGCAGCCTTTGATCTGCCACCATTACCGCGGGGCTGCGCGCCAGGCTCGCAGGCTCCGGGCGGCCCGCGCTGGGCAGGGTCCCGGCCACCGGGCTCCCCGGCCCGCCCCGCTCTCCGCCCCGACGGCCGCTGCGCCCGGAACGACCACCAAGGGCGGTGCCTGCGGGCCCCCTGCTCTCCGTGTCCGTGCGCTCCGGCCTCGGTGGCTGCGGACTCGGTGGGTCCCGGCCCCGCGGGCGCAAGTCCTTAGCCCGGGCTCGCCGGGCCCTTCCCGTCGGAAGCAGCAACAGAACTTTCAATAAGAAAAGAAAAGAGAGAGAGAGAGAGAGAGAGAGAGAGAGAGAGAGAGAGAGAGAGAGAGAGAGAAACTAAAACAAAGGAAAGTAAGGGCGCGAGCAACAAATTTAAAAATTTTTGTAAAATTAAAAAAAAAAATCTGTGGACGTCAGCCCCCTTGAGCTGAAACTGGGTTTGATCGGCTGCAAACCTCGACCACAAAAGGCGCTCACGATGATTTCGGTTCCTTCCATCACCGCCCTTTCTTCATGTCGTTGGCAATTCTCACTGATTCGGGAGGAAATATGCTGCCAAATAATTGCTGGAATGTAAACAAACCTCCAACAACAAAAATCACCCGTCACAGAACAGCAAAAAGCTGCCCGATCCCGCCGCGCGGTATTTCAGGCACCAAGTTAGGTATTTGAAAGTAATTTACTTTCCATTTTGTTCGTCCTCTTGCACTCCCCCACGCCCACCCCGATGTAAAATAAAGCCCGGAAAGAATAACTAAGGTTTTAACATTTAAATGTTGAGGTCAACTAATTACGTCCCCCCTAAACTGCTTGTGCAAACCTCGCGGGGGGAGGGGCTCTGGCTGGGAGGACAGGGCCCCGAGCCTGGGGCCCAAGCTCTGCGGTGACCGCCGGGCTCGGGGACCCTCGCCAGGATTAATGTGCACGAGATGCTGCTGACAATCTCAGAGCCTCTTTTGTACCGTCGATCGTCTTCCAAGAACTAGAGGTAAAAATAAAAACGCAAGACATTTAGCTTTCCAAGATAAATGGAAACCATAAAAGTAGAATGTTCTTCAAGTTAAAAAAAAAAGTGTGTTTTCTTTTGTTTCACTTCTTAAGATATCGTTAGCAATTCAACGTCCCCAAAGAAAATCAGTTTTTCCGGCAGGCAAAACTATTGGGGGCAAAGGTGTTAATGATAATAATTGCACGTGTATTTTGGAAAAGGGGAAAACAACCCTACACGGTCTTTCCATTTGCCTAGCAAAATACGCCAGAAAACGAGTCCCTTTGAAATTCAAATCGGAGGTGGGAAGTCTTTCCTTCTCGAGGACACTTTTCCCAGCCGGTCCCGGAGGACAAGCCGGAAGGGCAGCCAGCGGTTGAACACTTGCAAATCCGAAGGGACCAGCTCCCAGATGCCCGGGAACTTCCCAACTTGTGCTTCGGGACAGTGCCTGACTCCACCGGAGTGTCCCTCACCGTTTCAATAAAACATGATTGTATTGATATAATCCTCTATACATTAAAATGAGGTTGTCACAGAGTGTCATTAAGACCTCAGTAAAACAATGAAGACATTATTGGGCACCCCCCTCAGGCAAGGTATTAGGGGAATAAAACAATCTACACCACACGGGTCCTATTGAGATTAATGAAAAAATTATGCAAAAAAAGGTCTCAATTTCATTTTCCCGTGACAGGGCTTTGCACACATACAGTCAGTCTTGCTTTGCACCTGATGATTTATTAAACTAATCTACAGTGATCACCACTGATGTTCTCAACTCAATCTTGTCCTGGCTCATTTTCTAAGTAATTGTTTCTCATTAGTTCTGATAATGTTTTAATAGTGTTGCCCATAATTTAGGCCCCACGAATTAATAACAGGGGGGTGATATGGCAAAGCGGTTTGTGATGAGCTACACAAAATATAAACAGGTATGTTTTTTTAATGAATCAGATTTACTGCAAAGTCCTCTTTTTGTGGTCCATTCCTAGCACAGAGGAATTCGCCAGGTTGGGCATCGCCATCACTTTAGGTGGGATCAGTTCACCCAGTTCCTCACTCCCTGTGATACCTGTGCCCCACCCCCCAAAGAGATGCAGGTGAGAAAACAGAGGAGATACCTTATCTCCCAGCATCTCCTTGTCCTGAAGTTTTATTCTTCAAGGAATGAGGCACAACAGGTGTGACGTCCGCCAAACCTTTCCAGAGCCCTCATTAGTCTCCGCTCAGAGTGGGCGCTTGGTCCAGATTTTTTGGCTCTAGTGGGTCCCTGTCTCATGACCCCACCATAATCAGGACCAGGGGGTTAGAAGGACGATGACAAATTTGACGCTTGGGGAGATTTACACAGCAAGGTGGCTTTGTTTGAACAAAGTGCAGCTTGAGATTAAGGGCGTGGTGACTGTTCCAACATGGTTGGGGACCCAGGAACCCGTGGGCCTGTTGGTGATGGGTGTGGAGGCCTTGCTTTTCCCAAGACCCAAACGCCTTCACCCCCGAATCTGAGGCTCCTCACAGGGAGGGCTTGGCGCTCAGTGAGCTCCTGGCTTGAGGAGGCCCCCCGGTAGGGTTTGGGGGTTGCCTGTGTAACTGGAGTAGAGACTAGAACATCTTGCGCTTTCATCCTGTCAGAGCCTGGAGGGGTCATCCGGACCAGCACAGAGGATGGGAAGGGCAGTTGGGTTGAAGTGGAGGGTTGCCTGTGGGGGAAGTATGAAGGAAAGTTTTTATGTTCCTCTTTTGCTTAAGACCAGTCCTGCCTACGGTTTTAGCACCTGAGAGAGGTGTGTGTGTGTGTGTACATACGACAGGTCAGAATGAGAGGAGGCCTTTGCCTTTTGAGCAGTCCTGTGTCTGTGTTCTGAGCAGAGGGGTCTGACTGGATTACCCTTTGCACACCTGGCTACCAGCCTAGGTGGGCACAATTGCAACAACAAGGTGGGGTGGGGGCTGCTCCTCCTGTAACTGCCGCCCACGGCCCCTGTCCGCAGTCTGAAGCCCAGTGTGGCTGGAGGCCATCTTTCTCCTTGTAGCCCCCTTGCATGAGGAGAGGGCTATCTCCCACCTTCCTTTCCTGCTAACTCTGAAGCATCACAGAGGACCAAGGCGAAGGTGACAGTGCTCTCATGAGTGGGTGGAGGGGGTGCATCAAGGAGGGGAGATGCCCTGCCCAAGGCGGGCCAGGACTGCCGGGCACACGCCTTCTTGGTTTAAGAGCGTCTCCAAGGATCCTATGCTTGGGGATATTAGTTGGTTTCTCAAGAACGTGTTTCCACAGAACCGTCCTGCTGGCTCAGGTTCCTCTGGTGTCCCCGGCAAAGCTGTTTGCCCCTTCCTGCTGAGCACTGGTGGGTGGGTGTTGCAGGATAACATGTGGGCCTCCCCGCTCTGCTTTGGTTCCATAGTGCCTTTCCTTGTGTATAACCTTCAATTCTACTCCCCTCTGGGCTTCCTGTTGGAATGGAAGAGGTAGAGGAAAAGTAGACCCCTGGTTGGGGTACGCAGTAGGGGCCACATAGGAAATAAACAGAAAGGACAGAGGAGGAGGTGAAAAATGAAAATAAAAAACAAACTGTTTTCTATTTACAAATTTAAATAAACAGAACAGCCTTCCCCGCGGTGTTTGTCTAAGAGTAGCAGCCTTGCTGCTGTGTAGGTCATGAAAAGGTTGGTGTAGAGTTTAAAACTTCCCATTCTGTTAATTTCTTAAAGAACAGTCGCCAGAGTCTCGGCACAAAAGCTCATGATTTAATGAGGAGCAGAAACAAAATCTCTGATTGTTGGTGTTTCAAATTTCATTGGCGTCCTCTGGCAAACACAAGTTGATCCTCCGCAGCTTCAATACCCTTTAGCCTTCAATATAAGAGCACATGCTGAATAGGGAAGAATGGCCGGTTGTTATGTTTATTTACCCTTCCTACAAGCTGGGTTAACCTCTTCAAAACAGCTTTACTAAGCCCGTTAACCACACCACCCATCTGACCCGCAGCCGCATCTCTAATGTGATGCAAATCTCGCCGGGCACCATGTGCACCAGCTCCGAGCATTGTGTCTTCGCAGAGGCTACAAGTTTATTGCTGAGGGGCCTGTCCGGGCCATACATTTACAGGGGAAATGGCCTCAATGGCAAACAGTTAAATGGGAAATAAAGGGGATAGATGGATGGGCTTGTGTTTCTGCGCATTTATTTTTTAATTGCTGGTAACTGTTGACCTGGGATGCGGGCTTTCTTAGTGGTTCAAGGATTATGGATGTTTCATTTTGGGGGGTGGAGCTTAACAGTCATCGGTTTTGAAGATGTGTTTTTAGAGATATTGATATAAACCAAGATGATAATCAGCTTTTCTATGCTCTCTCTGTTGTTTTTATCAGATTTCTAGTGAAATGAACACAACCCCTTCCTATAGTTATTATTTTTTAAAAGCCTGGCCCTTCTTAAAATTACTTATGGGGTCAAGTGAACAAATGAACACTGTGGGGAACATCTAAGGTGAGGGTGGTGAAGGGAGTACACCTATTTGGGCAAGACCTGTTTCATTAAAGATCTAACTTCCCCTCCCAGCCCACCTTTCCCTACTATTTTATCTCCTTGTGAAATAATGAGTCCATAGCTATATCACATTAATGAACAATAAAATCATAAGCTTGGAACCAAAAAGAAGAAGGTTCATTTTTAGAGGAATAACTGGCCAGTGAGATAACGACAACCACGAGAAATTGTGATTAACATGAACTGTAAGTGGAGAAAGGTTCCAATCTGGCATACTAACAAGTTGCCTTGAGTATTATGGTCTGTCTTTAAGAAACCTACTGTATATGTTCCGCCCACCTGATGAGAGCTTGATTTAGCAGATCATTTTTCCTTGATGGATGTGGCAAGCGTAACAATGTTCTGGGCCTGCTTCAGTAATGGCATGTCGATCATACTCCCTCGGAAAGTAAAGGCTCCCTGGAAAACAGAGCATACAAACTTCCTGAAAGAAAGCTCAGAAATTATAGGCTTCCTTTAGGCACAAGAACATTTCAGATTCCACCTGAATTATACTGACTTTCCAACCCAACTTTTGAGAAAGCCGAAGTAAATTACAGAGGAAAGATTTTTTTTTTCCTTCTAAAGAGGAAAAAAAATCTTTTAGCATTTTAATGGAGTGGAAAAACATCAGACACAGGGTATTGGAAACTGTTCATTTAACTCTTGAAATCAAGCAGGAAACAACTGTGGAAGGAAAAGGTAAATACTTCCTTATAGGTTTTGAAATATTGTATAGAACTTTAAAAACAGTAAAGCGCTCTGACAACTGATCACTATTTGAAAAATAAATGTATGATCAGGTTAACCTGCTTCTTGCTATAACGTAATTGAGGGGTAACACTATCAGGGGATGAGAAAATGTAAGGTAGAATTGTACTGAGTAAAAAGAGATTCCTCTGTTGGTATACATTTGCAGGACAGGATTAGAATGACAAGGGACATGAGCCTGTAACCAAAGAATCACAGGTCGGTTGAATGGCAAGACTGGAAGGAATCTCTGGGTCTGATTTATCCCCGTTTTACAGATTCATTTTTGAAAACCTTCTGAAAATACTTATTGAATGCATCATGTGATCTAGTTCCTGTTCTAGAGGACGAAACAGGTCAAGGCGATTAGGAAATGTTAGAGCAGGGGCTAATACTTGGATCTCAGAACTTCAAGCCTTCATCACAGACACCCCCCCCCCCCCGCATTAACAAGGTAGTTCTTAGTGCATCAGAAAAAGAAAAACTTAATGGGCAGAAGGTAGTATGCCCAGAATATAAGTTAATGTCTGGATATTTATGTTCTTTTAATCACTTCTTTTTGCTGTATGCAATCACAACTCTTCATCTTAATTCATGGCAAGGATGCTGGTGTGAGTGGAAAGCAGAGATCTTTGGAGACCTGGAAGTGGACTAGAAAATCAATCCTAGCTGATTGATTGCATATATTGCCATCTACTTCTGGATTTCACAAGTACTACCTGTCAATGGTCAATGCTGTCCTTATTCAGGGCTTCCTGGATGGGTCTCCTGGGCTCTCTAGAAACCCTCATGTCCCACAATTACACCGAGTTCTACACAGGATGGAGGTAAAATAAAATTGGCAGGGAATCCTTAGCAGTGACTTCAGAATTTATCTTTCAATCAACAGAGAGGCTTAAAAGCCACTAGGATTAGAATTTTCACCAGGACTGTCATGAGCCACAAACAATGTTTCAGTCAATGACCAAGACCACATATATGACAGTGGTGCCCTAAGATTATAATGAAGCTGAAACATTCCTATCGCCTAGTGATGTCATAGCCATTGTAATACCATAGTGCAACACATTACAGTTGTCTACAATATCCAGCACAGTAATATGCTGGACAGGTTTGTAGGCTATACCTCATAGCCTAGGGGTGTAGTAGGCTATACCCTCTAAGTGCTCTCTATGGTATTCGCACAACAATGAAAGAGCCGAATGATGTATTTCTCAGAAGGTATCCTAATAGTTAAGTGACAGCATGGTTGTATTGCTTAACCTTCCCAGCCCTGAAATGATAAATCTGATTCATATGAACACCTGCATGGACTAAAATCCGTCATCTCTTACCCTCTTATTTTTACCATTTATACCCCAAGGTTGGCCTGTGACTAATTTCATTCAGCCTAGAACTAATTTTGGTCAGCTCTGGGACTATGATGAATTTTATGAATTTGGTAGAAGTTCCAAGGATGTTCCGTGCGTTAGCAGGAGACGTGAAATCAGGGTGTGAGTCTCATGCTGTTTTACAAGGCAATAGTCTAGTCTCCTTATTGGAGTAAATGTTGAAGACCAAAGGCCTCCTGGTGACCCGCCCACCGAGTGGATTGCGGCCCTGTAAAACAGCACATCTGTCCTGCCAAGGCTGACATAACGGGCTGGCGAGATGACATTAGCATAGATGCACATGAAATCAAAACAATGCCCAGAGAATCAAAATGACGGCGTTGGGTCTATGCCACGCTCCCTGAATCTGCTCCAGTTCCACGTGCATATCAAAGAGGCAGAATATTCCATGGAGTGTTTTAAGACAGAAGACACCATTTCTTGCTTCTACGGTGGCAGATTTTGCTTAACTTCCTTTATGAAGCTCAAGCTGGAAAACAAAATTCAACCTATTTGTTCTTTGTTTCCTTCATCTCAGCAAATTGAGGATTTTAGGGTTAAGAATTAGACGCCCACCATGAATATTCCCCTGCTTTCACATATCAACCAACAATATGGGTTGGTTTTTTTTAACATATGGATCTACCTGAGAAATGTGACTGGGCTGTTGGTCAGGATTTAGAAAAACAGTTTGTCAAAAGCTGCTTGGATTTGTAGGGAGGGTTGAAAACATTCCTTAATAAATGGTTACAGGTAATTTCAGTTTCATAGCCCCGTGCATTCCTGAGAAAGTGGCACACATACCATTTGCAAAGCAAAGGAACTTCCATCAGCATGAAGATTCAGATTGTCATTTGGTTTAAATAGTAACTCACTCATGGTTAAAGACCTTAAGAACCATGACTAGAACAATGATAATAATTTTTTGAGCATTGCTAGCCTAGCACTGGACATATTTTATTTCATGTAATGCTCGTAACAACAGTGTGAGGCAGATACTATTACCCATCCCCATTAACAATATTTTTTTCTATTTCTTTTCAATTGTGGTAAAAACATAACCTAAAATTTACCATTTCAACCGTTTTTAAGTGTACAGTTCAGTAGTATTAAGCATATTCACATTGTTGTGTAACCGATTTCCAGAACTTTTTCATCTTGCAAAAGTAACACTTGGTCAGTTCCTATTAAACAATACTCCCCAGGTCTCCTTCCCTAGCCTCTAGCAATCACCATTCTGCTTTCTGTATCTCTATTATCCCCATTTTATCGCTGAGGAAACTGAGGCACTAAGAATTGAAGGAACTTGTAACTGTCTGCCCTCTAGCTGGTGGATGCAGAAGTGGGAAAATCCTGGCCCTCTCTGATGCGAAGCAGGTGTCCCTGGCTTACACCCTGGGCTTGTCGACTGAAAAGTGTTCCCTGACCACCTGAGTCAGAATCACCAAAGGGGGAGGGGCGCTGGTTAAAATGCAGATTCTCAGGCTGGACCCCATATGGTTTGATGCAGAAGGCCTGTGGGTTGGCAGGAATTCTCTGATGATTCTAATGTACGTTTGAGTTTGAGAAGTTCTGTGTTAGGTCCCCTGGGTAGAAATGGTTAGGCCGACTTTGAAATGGATACAGCTCCATCCCTGCCCTCAAGTTGCTTACAGTTGGCTGGAGGAGACAGGGAAGAAAGAAGCAGGTACAATATAATGCGATAGAATGAGAGGAAGAGCCAGTGTGATGAGCCCAGAGCGATTGAAACGGCTGCCCTGCCCAATCAGGATCGTGCCGCCGGTTGCACAGTTCACTTAGATAGGATGCCGCGTACCTACAGCACGCAGGCAATCCCCGTCAGAGTGGCCACGGAGCTCCTTGCGCAATGGGCTTTTATTCCACAATCACCTACTGAGTTACTTGTGAAAAATGACTGACCCACTGCTTTGGCACATTTTACTACACACAAGCCTGTGGTTTCAGTCTCCCGGATGTGAAGGGCGGTACCACCTTAGACAGCGGTTCTCAACCTGGGGGTCGCGACCCCTTTGGCGGTCGAAAGACCCTTTCACAGGGGTCGCCTAAGACCATCCTGCATATCAGATATTTACATGACGATTCATTACAGCAGCAACATTACAGTTATGAAGTAGCAACGAAAATAATTTTATGGTTGGGTCACAACATGAGGAACTGTATTTAAAGGGCCAGAAGGTTGAGAACCACTGCCTTAGAATGAGCCTGGTGGCAAGTTCGGCATCGAAATCACGTCAACATTATCAGACCCTGAAGTTTTTCAGGGAGAATCTGACTTATAATTTGATGGCAAAAGTATTGATGATGGTGGTGGTGACGACAATAGTAAACATATCAACGAGAAATATTCATATTTTGCATTTCTGGCACTTAGTACCTGAGATATTTTTCCTTAGAGTACTCAAAGAATAATTTTTTAGAAACCATAATTTGATCTAATGCTTTCAAATAACTTTTTTGGGCATTCCGGGAATTCTCTCTGGCACTTTCCAATGACAGAGTGGCTGCACTTCACTGTGAGGGGGATTTCTCTGCCGGCTTTACTGATAGCAGTTGAGCACAGCTGTTATAGTCCCTCTTTTTTGGGATGACACTCTTCCTCTGTGACTCGAAGTCTTACACCCAGCAAATTAATTATTTACCTCACAACAGGTCCCAGGGAATTCCTAAAACTATCCGTCAGCGTCAGCCATTATCAAATTTCTCTACAAGATCTTGGTTGTGTCTCTACCTGCTAAATCCTCCCAGCCCAGCCACAACCTCCTGCAATACAGCTTCCATCCGCACAGAGCCACCTGCTCAGTGACGCTCCTCACGGTGGGCGGGGATGATGCTCTGGCGGACGCTGTGTCATTCTCACTCTTCTTTTTTTCCAATTTTTGCAACTTATCAACTTGCGGAGTCCTTGGACAGGTCCTCATATGGCCTGGTCCCCTCACAATTTGGTTATGACGCTCCTTTTAAGGATGTGAGTTGGGTTGCCTGTTACTCAAAGCTCAGTGGCTAAGCTGCCCGGCTCCGAGGCTGGTGAGAGATCTCACTGGGAGAGTGCTGGACGCTTAACAGGGGAGCCGCCCCTTCCTAATTGGGATCATGCTGTAATTTTTATAAAACATCAGGTCGGATCTCCATTTGCTTAAACCTTGTTTTGGCCCCCTTTGGACTTACAGAATCAAATGCAATGCTCCCCTGACCAGGGCAGGCCCTGCCTCTGCTCTCGGCCTCGTCTCCTGCCAGTCCAGCAACCAGCATCACACACACACACACACACACACACACCCCTTGGCATCTCTCGCACACACTGTCCTCTGCTCTGAAGGCCCTTTCCATGTCTATATGGCAAATTTCTTGTGCTTCAAGGCACAGAAATATCACAAGCATTTTTAGACTTCCCTGTAGGGCTAATCCCTTGCCTCCCTTTCCTTAGGCAGCCTCCCTGTATAGCCTCTGTCACACTCCTTTGTAATTACCTGTTTACATTGTTATCTTTCTCACTTTCTCTTGAGGGCAGGAGTCCAGTCTCATATTTCTTTGAATTTACAGAACCTAGTACTCAAAACATGGTTCAGAGTGGAGCCTGGCTCTTTAGTGGGGCCGGAGTGGGGTGACTGGGGGGGCCATGGCCTGGAAAGATGGAATTTATCCTATGTTTCTCTTTTCCTTATCTGCTGGCACCTTTCTGTACCACTCAATCTTTCCCTGGTCTCATAATACTCACTAGTCAGTTGGCTCATATTTGCTGAGCCTCCAGTAGACACCGTGTCTAACCTCAACAAATGTGATGCTGGGTTGGGGTCAGGTTAGCTCATGCAAATGACTGAAAAGTTAAAATGCAAGTGAGTATGTTATATTCGTGGTGCAAAGACAAAGAGAAGGAGCCATCGAAACAGGGATGGTTTGGCCAGCGAAGGGCTTCGAGGAACAGGTACTTTTAAAGTCAGGTGTAGAGGGTCAGGGATGCCAAATGAAGGTCAAGAGAGGGGTGGAGGAGACTGAGAGTGGGGTTGGCTTTGTCTGTGTCCCTCAAGAGTCCCATGCGCTTCTGGTTGTCAGTGACTCAACAGAGCAAGCAAAATGAAGGACCATAGTGTGAGATGCAGGACCTTTCTATGGCTCTGTCTGTGGGTGAAGGGTTTTCTCTAGGGCCTGAGAAAAGGGAACCCAAACTAGCCCAAATTAAAGCAATCTGAACACAGACAACATTTTAAAATATTGGTTTTGCTTCTCATCAGCTGCTTGACTGTCTGTATGACAAAGCACAGCACGTAAGACAGTCTCTGCTGGATGAGGCAGGACTGGGGACCCCCTGGATCCCTTTGCTCCTGCTGCACCCTCAGTGGGCCCAGACTGACTCCTTCCTGGGCCCTAAGGAGAGGAAGTTGAACCACCTGTTTCCTTTCCTTTATTCTGGGCACTTGCCCTCTGTCCAGGGATGGTCTGGGTACCCAACAATGGGAAAGCTAAGAGCTGGTGCTGCCCGGCTCAGCCTTGCTGCTGAGTGAGACCATCATGGATGGACTGACACCCCCCGCCCCCAGCCCACCCCGCAAACACAGATGGCTCTCTGGTGCTAGGAGAGGGGTTGGGAGTGGGTGGAGGATGTTTATTCTCCCTTGAGGAGGAAATATCAAGATTCAGCAACTGTGGTTTATACACTACAAGCTATACCCCCAGTAAGCCCTAGAATATTCCTTTCCAAGCTAAAAACAGGACGGGTGCAATCTTATTAGAAGACCCTTTACCAAAAAAAGAGGGTTCATCTGATGGTACTTTACACTTTTACAAAATATTTTCAAAGACATTCTCTCACTTGTAGTAGGGAAGGCATGCTTGTTTCTGATTAATAGACGCAAAAACTGAGGTGCAGTGTTAATTTTTTTAAAAGAACGTGTGAGAAGGAGAGGACTAGAATCTAAGGCTTTTCATCCAAAATCTCAAACTCTTCCCACTAATATATATATATCTCAAAGTATAGCTTTAAATGGTGGTACCTGTGGTTAAAAACAATTTTTTTTATATATAATCATATAAAGTATACTATATACTTTAAAATTTTATTTTGATGTGATTTATAAAAAATAACCAGCATATGTAAATGACTATTTCAGAGATATTACTTAGGATGAAACTGAAAAAAATAATGATATATAGGTAAGGTACAGATAAGTAAATATGTGAAAATACAGTTTTAATAACTGAATTGGGAACTACTAAAATATAACATGCTTCCACCCTGAGTTCCCATTTGAAAGCTCTTACTAAAATTATTTTGATATGAGAAATACCAAAGGATATTTTCAGTGGGAAAAAACTCAATTATAAATATGTGAATGACATCTTCCTGAAAAGAAACCCAAAACATTTATAAGGAGGATTAAAGACAGTGACATTTCATCTTTCTATATGCTTCTGAATATCGGAATAAACATCTTTTAAAATTGCCAGGACGAGAGTAAAAGGATATTATTGAAGACTTGGGAAATAGAGAACATTTTTTAAACACTTTAAATTGTGGTGATAATTTGATAGGTATTTTAATACTGCTCAGAGTGAACATTAAATACTATTTACATCTATGGTCAGAGGATTTACAGATGCTAATGTAGCTGGGCATGGAATTTCTGAAAGTTCTACTGAAGCCATTCCACATGGACAATAACCCACACTGGGCGGATCTCTCCTTACTACTGGCACGGCAATTCTGACAGATGACTCTCCATGGCTTTTGAAGGGGAAGCCTTTCAAATGACTCATGAGCATAAAACAGTTGGAATATCTGAAGGGGCTAGTTTCGTACCTGACTGGGAGATGCAGTGACAATTCAGGCCTGTTGAACTGCTTGGGATGGTGCTTTCTCCCCCTGCCTAGGAGCGCAGCCTCAGGGGGTGTGAGGTGCGGGGGGGGGGGGGGGGGATCCTGCATCCTGGGCAGCCTATGGGATTTATTTCCCAAGTTCTGAAAGGTGGAAAAGCCTGGAGAAGCTCCCTTTCATCCCTCCCATCCTTTCCCCTGTGCCTCTCCAGCTGTAAAAAAGCGCACAAACCATCAATGGAGACCTGAATGGATGGCCGAGTCAGCTCCCGGCGGCCCTCCTGCCGGGTCAGTGCTGGCCTCAGGGCACCAGTGGCCCCCTGGCCAAGCAGCCCCTCTGTGACTTCCCACCAAACAGAAACAGGCAACTGCAGGATGAGCACATTCTGAGCTGGTATTCAGTGACTGCTGCTGAGACAAGAAGGACACCCCAAAACCTGGAGGGAAAGGGACTTGCTTCTCTGGGTCCTCCCGTTTGAGGCACCTAGATGCAGAGGTTAGGAATATGGGCTTCTGGGTCAGCTACACCTGAAATGGAATCCAGGCTCTTTCTTTTGCTGTGTGTGATCCACAGCAAATAATGCTACGTTTCTGAGCCTCCGTTTCTTCATTTGACACAGCATCAGTATTTGAAAGCAAATATACTTAATCGAATTTAAAAACGCAGACTATCAGCGGCAGGAGGGAGTGGAACAACGGGGAAGGAAGGACAGAGTTTTCAGTGGAGGGTGAACAGGACCAGGAAGTCCTGGCAAAGACAAGTGCCCGCCCGATGGGTTTGTAAAAAAGGAGGAAATTCCTGGAATGTGGCTGGTGGGTAGATGTAAAATGAATAGACATCATTAACATTTTGCTTTTTAGAAAGGAATGGTTTAGCTTTAACTCTAAATAGAAAATGGGAACAGAATGTGCATCAGTGAGATTGATTTGGGACTTTACCAACAGCTTTAGGAAGTTGGAGGAGGAAAAAAGCAGTAGAAGATTTGGAAAATGAATTTGGCAGGGCAGGTGGAGGTGGCTGAACCATAGGGAGGAGAGATGAGGTGAATGTCTGTGTCAATTATCTTAATTCTAGAGGCCTAGTGCACAAAGTTCATGTGCAGGTACAGTCCCTAGGCCTGGCCCCTGCCACCACCCACCCCCAGCTCCCCATTTGCCATCGGGTGATTAGAGCCTGCTGGCTGGGGGGAGGAACCAAGAGGTCGGCCGTTACGCCCACTCGCCAGCCCCGCCCTGCCATGGGTTGCCCTCTGTGTGTGGGGCAACTGGTGGGGCGGGGGCCTTGGCCTGGTACCACCCGAGTCCCCTGCCACCCACCCCTGGTTCCCCATTCACCATTGGGCAATTGGAACCTGCTGGCCGGGGAAAGGGACCGAGAGGTGGTCAGTGCACCTCATAGTAACTGGTTGAGCAGTGTTCTGGTCGTTTCGTCCTTAGGGTCAATTTGCATATTGCCCTTTTATGATATAGGATTTGACCAGTCCAGAGTCCTCTACTGCCCAGATGGAGGGTCTCAGTGGACTAGAGCCATCCTTACTTCACAAATAGATAGGGAAGAACAAAGGTGCTTCCGTTTTTAAAATTCTTTTCAGAGGTCACAAAATGTAGGCAGCAAGGTTTATCTTTAAAAATTTTTAGGCAGAATGATCAGACAGAAATAGACAAGTCTTTGTTTTAAATATCTTTAAATCTGGAAAAATCAAGCCAAGTTTATCCTGTGGAAAGCTACCTACTGAAGTGAAACAATTGGATTTATAAACATGTTGCAAAACCTAAAGGAGCTTCCACATTTTCTAGCAAAGTATACATCGTGCTTAATTTTCTCAGTTTTTTAATTGGTTTATTGAGGTATAATTTGCATACCATAAGATTCACCATTGTTAAGTGTGTATAATTCATTGAATTTTTAGTAATTATCTAGAGTTCTACAACTATCACTTCCCTCCCAGATTTTTTTTAATTAGAAATTTTGTCCGGAAAGATTTTTATTTAGCAAATAGTATGTAAAGAATATTTCATGTCAAATTTAAGCTGGTATTGCCTATGAGAAAAGCAGAGAATGAAGGCCATTTTATAGCAGCTTGCTGCTCAGACCATTAATGTTAAACTTCTATTTTATACACCTTAGACTATTCTTTCTTGGGAAAACACATCTAAATGAACAAATATTAACTTTAAGGCACTTTAAAGGATTTACTAATATACAACTAACTGATAACAATAATGGATGGAATGAATGGTGACAATTTTTTTCTTTGGGTTTTTCTAGAAGGAAACAAAAAGTCAGTATCATATATTCTATAAGTACAATGAATAATTCTTTTTAGCACTGTCAGACATTTTGAAACCAGTTATCTAACTAGTATTTACTAAATATATACTGTGTACCTATTTCTGTCCAAGATGCTGCAGGAAGGTAATTGATACAGAAGAGAGAATTCTTTACTCTTTAGGGAAGTGGTGAGAATCCCCTCTCCCTTTTCTTCATTGGGGTCCACTAACCTAAACAGGGGAAAAAAGAATTCTAGAAAATCTTGATTTATATATTTTGATAAAATTTCATTTACCTGCTTTTAATATTAAAAAGAATTTTAAAATTTTAAATAAATTCAACAAAAATTAAAAGAATGCTCTAAACTCTATTAAATTTAGTTAAAGGAGAGGAGGCAAGGGATGGTGTTGGGGGTATAGCGGTGATGCCATGAGAAAGAACAATATAAAGAAAAGGAGGAAACAAAAAAGAATTCTTGGAGAGGAAGACAAGGGAGGAACAGGAGACACACATAGAAATACACATACACTAGTAGAGTCATACATACTAAGAGGGAGCAATACTGTAAAAGGAAAAGAGACAGAAGGATGTCCAAGGAATAAAGCCATCCTTTCATGGTCCTCATTTAGGTCTTGCTATTAAAGACACTGAAAGCCTTGGTGTGTCTGTGCAACCACAGGTGTAACTGAGAACTGACTTGGGGAACCTGCCCTTTGAGGGAGATGGAACAAAGGCGGGGACTAGCTATGGCCTCACTGCCTGAGGCTCGCAGTCTACCTTGGGAGGCTGAACAACTGATGACTAATGAAACAGAACGAGGTTTGCAGTGATCAGAGCTGAGATCTTTCTGGGGGCCGGCGGGGGGGCAAGCACAGGACAGAATTGGGAGGGAGGGAGCCATGTGGGAAATCATGGCTGGGAAGGCAGATACCCTGTGTTCTTTCCTGCCTCCTCAGAATTTTTGCTCACCCCCCCCCCCAACACACACCCAAAAAGTACATGACTAAGAAAAGCATGCTAATCTGAACTAACTGAATTCACATTTTGTTTGTGACCAAATATTTTTAAGGTTCTATCTAGTTTTAGTCATTAACATGGGGACTCACTGTGAGCCAAGTGAAACGGCATTTATGCTAACTATGTTCATATCTTTATCTACAAAGTGAGCCCAGAATTCTGGTTGGGGCTCTACCATCACCTTGGCTGTGAGTGACCTGGGGCAACTTCCAAATCCTTGTTGGGTCCTGAAGTATTAAGCTGCCAACAGAAGGGATTTGACTAGAAAATTTCTGAGATTTTATCCAACTAAAAAAATTACTCTTTCTAATTGAAGCTGAGTGGGGAAAAAAATCCTGAAAAGTATAAACAAGAATAAAATTATTTCAATTAAAATATACTTAAGAATGTGTTCTGAATTAAGGATGAAGCAAACAACTTTAAAAGTTATCAGATTTAACCTACACACAAAATATCTTATCCTCGAATACAGAAACAGCCGTTTGTCACTAAAAGTATGTGAAATAGGATATGATCAGCACTGGAATTGTGTCACATTGCTTTAAATGTTTACAAACCTGCAAAATTTGTTGTTAATCAAATTAACCTTAAAGTCACCATGGGCAGACTCTCAGCTTGTCTAAGAATTTGAATTTTTCAAGTCCAAATTATGGCATATAGTTCTAAAAATATTAAATGAATAAGAGATAAAGGGAGACTCGCATGAGTAAGAATCTCAAAGATAGAGTTATGTCCCTTCACCTTTCATTTTCACAGGAAATCACTCCATTTGGATTTTAGTATTCCTGCTTCCAAATAAAGAGGAGAAGGCTGTGGGTGGTGGGAAGCAGGGGTGTGGGAGGGTACATTGTTGTCTATTAGTGGAATCAACCCTTTCAGTTGACAAAGACAACAACCAAATCTGTAGATGGTTTATTTGATCTGCGTGAAAGAGTGGCAGTGGGATTTCTGGCACTTGAATAAGCGGAAACAATATTTTTGGCTAGAGAGACTTTTGAGTTCTCTCAGGGAGCCTTCTAGAAGGCCATCTGGACCAAACAGTATTTCTTTTGTAAAGCTCTGCATTTGGAAACACAAATGAAAGGTGTGCGGGCTGCAATCAGATACCCAAGAAAATAATTTGCTTTCAATATTGGTGTGTGTGGGGGAGGGTATTCCTTGTAATTTTCTAGGTGAAGAACTTACATGAGGAAAAAAACCTTTTTTAAAATTAAGATATAAGTTCCTCATTTATATTCCAGTAGAGGATTTGCTTCTGAACACAAACTTATTAATTTGCATTATTGCTTGCTCTAGTGAAATTAGAATGTTTCAGTTATGTGTGTTATTTATAGTCATTATGTCAGGTAGTGACCTTGTTTTTGACCTTTAAGTTGTTCGTTGAACCTAGATTTTAAAGATGAACCTTCCTTGTTTTTAGCCAGTTTGCAAAGCTGTAACAAACGAAAAATCTTGAAAAAGTTAAATGAAATCCTTCCAAATTAAAATAAAGCATTTATGGCAACGATAGCAATAAACCAGGGAGCTTGGAAAACTGGAAATGAAGCAGAGCCATATTTATAGGCAGATACTGCAGAAATATGAATATTCCAGCAAAGTACCTTAGAAAATTGGTCACATGTGCTACATTTTGCTATTCTTTCACATTTTTCTGTTAGAGCCTCCATTTGGAAATAAATGGTAAATTCTTATATTAAGATTTCTTGGAATTATCAATCATTTTTAAAAAGCAACTACTTCCTTTAGCTGTCATTTTTGTCCAAGAAGTGATGAATATAGAAGCAGAAAAAAATTATCACTGAATTTATCATATAGACATTAAATAATACATAGTATCATACATACATGCATGTATATGTAGTATAAATACATATGTTACATATATTTATTTGTAAACAAATTATAGTTTCCACTGATATTAACTAATATTAACTAATTATTTACTTCAGATATTTTCATTTCAATGATCTACTTTTCATACTACATACAATTCTTAGTCAATAAAAAAAACCTGTTAAAATCATTTTTAAATAGGCAATACTAAATTTAGTTGATGGAGAATTTTCAAATGTTATGGAATAACATTATTATGAAAAAATGACATAAAAATGAAATTAACTTTCAAAAATCCTTTATAAATTTAAAACAAATCACATGGAAATGACTTATCCTGGCTAAACTATTTTATTAAGTAATTCAAAGCTAAAATAATTAATGACATGCAGCTTGCATCTCAGAATATATTTTTCTGGAAGGATGAAAGAAAGAATCAAGTTTGATTAACATTATGGCTATATACCTCACAACTGATATCAGCTAAATTAGAAATAATTTAGCTTATGGGAATTAAAATAGGGGCTTAGAGTATGTGGAATGTTTAGACATTTTCCAACAGATTTAATAGAAGATGACCTCGGTCCTTAATGTCAATTGGTAGCCTAATTCTTATTAGTGGGGACTAGTGTACCAGGTAAATTCTTAAAGGAGTCACAAGTATCATTACCTGCCAAACAGTGACAGATTATTTTTTAATGTAAAGTATTTTCACCTGACATTAGACTAAGGGTCTCAAACTTGCTTTCCCTTGAACTTCTCATTAAAATAAAACAAGAAAATTCATGTGATACCAGCGACTGAACCCCAATAATTTATCTACTCATGATCTAAGTATTCCCATGAATTTAGTTATTGGGAGAGGAAAGGGAAAAAAGGAAGAACTTTTATTTTTGAATAATAATGATAGCTATGTAATAATAATAATTATTATTACTATAGAAGACACAATTACCCAGCATTAACTGTAAACTTCAGCTATACCTTTGTTCTTAGGGAAGAATATAATTTAAGATGGGAGCAGGAAGTAGAGAAAAGCAAAGACATGTAATTTTGCCTTCTTGGGTCATTTCTACTTATAAACATTTCTTGAATAAAGTTTTTCATCCGAGGGGGGCGGGGAAAGGTCTTTCAGAAATTTGTAAGTGTCTCACTGGGACCCAACCATCAGCTTCCCCTCATTGACAGAGTCACCTGTGCTTTGGACAAAGTAACCGAGGGTGTATGTTTTCATCAGTGATTCACATTTGAAATACAACAGATTAGATGTTTGTTGGAAGCAATCCTTCCTACAACTGAGCAACCTATTTATACTAAATCTCTACAAACAGAACCCACATGATTTAAACCCCAAGACCTCTCAAGACCCGGAGTCACCTACCTGCAGACCCTATTTTTGTGACCAGCCAATTTGTAGGCAAAGTGAAAGAAACATGGGAACTGGATAAAACAACCGTGTGTCCCCACTGGAAGCCCCATTACTTGAATCACTTCAACCTTGCTGGACAAAGCACCACGAGAATTTGCTGTCGGAAACAAACCTACACGAATGGGGCACGGAAGAAATGACCTAATAGTCTCCCTTCTGCTCCACTCTCCACAGTTCTGTGTTAGCAAAAGCTGCCACACTATTGTGAAAGCTTATGCCCCAACAAGAGGGCATTGCTTATTTTTTTTAAAAAAAGTTCAGAATTTAACATTTAAGTTGCCATCATCAAAAGGCAAGGACACCCGGAGACGATTTCCCCTGGGAACAACACTTTCAAGATAACAATGGAAAAGTGTTGTGTTTTTCTTCATCCAAGAACTTCAATGCCAGTAACAGAGTGTGTTTCTAGCTGGAATGTTGTTTGCTGGCTACCTGAAATTTAGGGTAACTTCTCCCATTGTAGCTGCTTACAATGCCAAGTGGCATCCTTTGATGTTATCCATCATGAAACCCAGACTGGAACTCTGCCTGGTCTGCTGTTTTGAGGGCCCATATCCTGCCTCAGTTGATTATTTCAGTTGGAGGTATTCATCACATGCATGGCCTCAGCTGACATAAGCTGCACACAGAGGTGTAGAATATTTAGGGAGAGTGTGTGCAGGCAAGCATGGGAAAGAGGAGAGTGGATGGAGTTATTTGCATGTATGCATGAAAAAGTACATGGCTCTTCTCTCTAGATAAATATCTATGTTTCAGGATATGGATTTTTGGGCCAAGATAGAGAAGTGAACATAAAACACAATGTCAATAATATTTTTCTATGAATTGCCATGTTTTTCCAATGGTCACTACTGACTTGAATTGAGAGGATGCTATTTATCCTGAAAGTGGTATATGTCCAGATGGGATATTTCCGATATCACAGATTCTGTCTTTTGATTTTAAGTGCAAATTTGTACAAAGATGATCCTGTGGGTAAGGGTGAGCATGCGTGCCTGGCTGGAATTGAAGGCAGGTGTCCGTAGGGAGAGGGAGGGAGTGACCCATTTAATATTGTTACTTACTTTCCCAAGTCCTGGGATTTTCAGGTGTTTTTATTGCCAGTGGAAAGTGCAAGTGACACTTCTCACTCTGATGTCACCAGTTAGTTTTTGCTTTCTGTTTTTTGGGGTTTTTTTTTGGTAACAGGGACTATTTAACCTTTAGAACCTTAATAATGTTTCCACATCCTCCCCTAAGTACTTCTGCGTTGGAGGTATCAAAACCTCACTCTTTATGTAAGTAACAAGGGCGAATTTAGATATTACCTCTAGGACAGTTTTGCAAATGCAACTTTCCCCCCCACCCTCTTAAAGGGAGGCACACGGTATTATTGCAAATAACCTTTAAGATAATTAACTGACAATGCTGCAACTAGCATAAAATCTTCCTTCAGGCGACACCTAATTTAAGTGTTACTGGCACAAAGTGGAGACAGATTGCGCATCACCACTGCAATATTTACATAGCAGAAACCCACAGCGCAGGAACCGCGAGGCTCAATGATGCACTAAATTAGGAACAACCGTGCTCCAGTGTTAATTTGCTTTCCATTCTATCCAAATCTCAGGTCCAGGAATTGGTACAAGCACATACACAACCTCCCACTCTTGTATGACTAAACCAGAGGAGATTTTTGTACTTTTCTGCCCCATTATTAAAGTAACTTGACATTTTATTTCTCTCCACAAGAACCATTTGATCAAACTGTTTATTTCATTACAACTTGCTCTCACTTTGATCTAAAATTATTTTCATATGACAGCTGTATCAGAGTCTATAGAGAAAAACTAAACAGACTTCCTCTCTTTTCTCAAAGGCTGCCAACATAGTTTATGAAAAGAAAAAAAAAGAGAGAGAGAGAGATGTGAGAGCTAGTTGGTGAAATATTTAGGAACATGGCAGGGCAAATTTACCTTAGGCGAATTTCTCACTGATGAATATTGTCCCCCCAATTCAAACCCTCTCCACCAAAATCATCCAAACAATGATTTTTTTTTCATTCCTCCCCACAGTACTTTAAACACCGGTTTCATCCAAGTCGTTAATAAAACATTTACCTTTCCTAATTGTTGATGCTCTTCAAAGGCGGCGATCAGTTCTTCAGCCCACTTAATTTTTTCAGGGGAAGGAGAAAACTGCTCCTGGACGGCTGCAATTTGGTTAGGGTGTATCACCTGCTTACCTACAAGGGGATTAACAACACCGGGAACACAAAACAAGTAGATGTTCAAACAGAACGTCTGAACCCCGAGAGGCTCCTGAATGCCTCACAGACTGTATGTAAAATAACTCATTATTTTAGCACATTTAAAAAGAAAATAACAGCAATTGGGCAGGCTTCTCCAGAATACCACATAAGAACAAACACAACAATGGGAGTAATTGTGTTTCCGATCCTATAGAAATGCCACCTTGGTGCAGATAATCTCTCAGTTTTAGCTACAGGTGGACTGACTAAGCAGCTCATTGAATAACTGCTTTGGCTGGAACTTTAAAGGATAATGTCTGCAAATTAGAGTGATTATTTTGAAGTAAAGAAGAAAAATTTTATGTTAATTCTTTCTAATTTTATAAGTTGTGTTTGGCTTATTTGGCACCATTACCCTGCCTTCCACATCTGTTGGTTTTCATAAAGCTTACAGAAGCAGGTATTACAACTATATTAATATCAAATAGTGTCTCATAATAATAATTTATTTTTTCCTCTTAGATATAATATGTCATTTCTAACCACTAGTAGAAATTCAGATTTCAATGAGAAAATTTTATTCAGTACAGTAAACTAGAAGGCAGATTTAAACAGTGTGGTCCCTAAATTACTCCATTTAAAAATCTTTAAATAAAAATTACAGAAAGTTTCTCGACCTAAAAACATAACCAGATTTTTCCTTTTTTCTTATAGAATGAAGATTTTATATTTCCCTTTTATATAAATACTTAGACACCAGATGAAATCTTATCTTTGTAGTAATATCTTCTTTTTGAAGTTTAAGGATCTTAAATAAAAACATTATACAAAGATAAGAGTCACAGGATTCTAGGAAATCATGCAGTCATTAAAAAGAAACAGTTTAACAATCAGGGAAGAATAAAATCTAATCAGGTCATTAATAAAATGAAACATAATTTAATGTTATAATAATGTTGAGATTATGTTTTATTACGTAATAAAATTATGGAAATATTTGGTTCTTTAAAATGAATGTACGCTTAATGATAACTTACTCTGCTAAGTATATTTGTTGGTATATCAATTTGCTTTGCTTTCGAAATAGTGTTTTAACATTTAATCATTAGAAATTATATCATTGATGTTTTTAAAAAGGTCAATTCCAGTTATTGCCATTATTCTATCGAATAGAAAAAAAGAACAATTTTTTGTAAAAAATATTTTTTTTATTTATGAAAAAGAGTCTCCATGAATAAATATAGTAATATCTTTCCTTACAGTGGCATAATTAAAACATCCTCACATTGCTATTTCGTTTTTAATCTGTCAGCATATTAATAAAACATTATATAAATAAAGCTGCTTTAAATTATTTGAGGAATAATTTCTGGGAACAAATAACATCAATGATGACAAATGAGAGCTTTTTTCAATAGTAGGTGCTGAAATTATATTTAAATAATCTAATAGTTGTTACAATATTATTAATAAAGGATGTCAGTTCTGGTAGTCATTTTGTACTAATTGTTGGTCCTGAATTTTATAATTTATGTACATAATTTACACTGATGTGTAAAAAGCCAAATTTCATGGGAACTTCATAGTATAGACATGATAATTTGAGGAGCAAAACACAAACTATTTAAAATACAGTAAAACTACTGATGGCTTGCAAGTACCCATATGTTGGTAATGAGGCTAACTGTAAGATATGTGTTAGGTTTTAGAAATTTATGAGCATTCATTTGTGAAGTTATCTTTTGTTGAATTTTGTATACCCCAACAACTGAATATCGGACTTTAATGCCATGTGGGAGCAAAGCAAATATTTTATACAGAAGAGTTGTTATTGACAAGTTACTGAGAGGGTGCAAAATTGGAAGACATTAAAATTTATGACCATGAAATCCTTTTTACAGTACCACTTGATATATCATGCTTTAAATCAATACCTGTCAAGTCTTTTAGGTAACTGTATGATGCTGTCATTTTTGTCTTCTATAAAAGACTGCAAAAAAGAGGAAAACCTATAGAGTTTCATATTTATAATCTTTCTTCTCAGCATGTAGTACTGGAGTCAGCTCTTAGAGCTTTATTCTAAGGTTTATTTTTGGTTTATTTTCATAGAAATAATACCTAAAGTTAACAGCTATTTTATACAGCCAATGCATTGATTTAAAATCTGCCTACATGGGTTGTGGCTCTGTGAAACAATGACTACAGAAAAGAAACTACAACCCACTGTTCCATGCATAGTTCACTTTAAAAAACTACAACTCATTAAAAATATATGTAATTTTTTAAAGTACAGAAAATCCAGATAACACAGACTGCGTGTTTCTTTCAGTGTTATGGATAACACAATACTTTCATTGAATTTAAAATTTTTAACCACCTGCTTCATCTCCTCCCTTCTTGTGCAAAGCCCAAGGAATGGAATTAAATGATAAATAATTAGGACAAACAGATCATGAGTGGCCTAAAATGCTTATTAAATCATTTATTGTTTTAAAATACTACAAATAATCTCCTATCTTATCAGACTAATTACCTTTTATTGGCATGTAGAAATATAATTGGGACAACAAAGACCTTCTTTCTAAAAATTGCAAAATGGCCATAAAGTGTAGCTCCCTACTTTACTGACTTGTTCGCTTGAATATATAATGGGCACTGTACCCTCTGTGCCTCCCCACCCCCCTTCCATTTTTTGTGTGATTTAATACTCCCTGTTGTTGAGAAACAATAGTGCCAAGCCCATAAGCTCCTCATGCTGAGTTGGGCACAGTCTAGAAATTTAAATCTGATTTGAAATAACTTGTCTTCTGCGATTGAATTAGGGACCAATTTAATGTAGTCCTGTATCTTGGAGAAACCCTAAAACTCCTTTGTAAGTTCCGGAGCAAACATTTACCCCAGAGGAGACTGAGGACACCCAGGTTATACTGAGTGATGGTGAAAGAGGCCCGCGTCAAATTCAGCGTTTTCTGTTTCTTATTGCATTAGTGCCCATTTCAGAGCAACATCTGGTTGCTTGGCAGCCAATGCTGCACATTTTAGACCAACAACATCGGGGTCTATTAGATAGATTTCATGGAGTTTTTCTCCAACTTTTCCATTTGGGCCACGTCCTAACCAGTCGTTAGGAAAAGGCTGGTGTACAGGCCAGAGGGACAAGGACAGCCCCAGGACCAGGGCAGAGGCACTCTTTCTTTCTCAGTCACTATTAAATGTAGGGAGGATTTGTTAATAGCTCAGATGATTGAAAAATATTTCCCTGTAAGAGATTGCATGTATTTATTTATTTATTTACAAATTTGCGGGGGTCCCATTTTAACTCTCTATGTTAAAAACACAAAATCAAATATCAAAGCTTTATTTAATTCTAATGAACCACTTAAGATGGCTTCTTAAGCCTTCAATTTTACTTTGGGTTAAGTCATCATCCATTTAGATATCTTGTGCATTTAAAGTCACCTTAAGACATGTTTCTTTAGTAACCCCTAACTGGACACATTTCGAAAATATTTACCAAAGGGATAGCATGGATGCTTGTCCTTTTTCCTTATTATTTGGATACAATTCTGAGCATGATATTTCTAGAACGTGCAGCAGAAGGACAAATAAGAATAAAAGATTTTAGAGTGTTTTTTTAATCCATGGTTGCATGTGTGTGTATGCAATTGCAGACATGTGTTTGGGTATAGAATTCTATTGTGGTTTCTCAATAAGTAGATTTCTGTTGCAAAAACACAATTTTCGGTTGCTCCCTGGGCTCCCGGGGCCTGAGTGACCAGACACACCAATCAACAGATATCCGCCTGCACTCCAGGACCGGATTGTGAGGGACCCGCTGATCGCAGTGCCAGCCAATGCCCGTAGGTGTTGCCAGGTGCATAGACACATATCGGGAGGTGGAAGAGAAAGAAGGAGCTTGGAGTGGCAGGTGAATAAAAACCGAGTTATGAGTGAAAAAAATAAAAAAGATATCACCAATTTTTTTTCCAGAAATTCATTAATATTTGGACTACTGGAGGAAATTTTTCTTTAACCCATCAACACAAACTCATAAGGCAGTTCACCCAAAAATACTTCTACGGCAGTCTCATCCCTCCCCTCGTGTCAGCAAAAAGTGCAACAAAATACTTAAGAGGACAGAAAAAAAAATGGTCACTAATCTAAAGAGAAAATAAAATGAGTGATTTGCTTGTTGACTGGCAGAGCCCAAGAAAAACCTGACCATTTGTTGGGTGGGTTCTTGCCCTGGATGGCTTTTTCATGTTTCAGATAGTAGAACAGGTAGGTGTGTGAACTACCTGGCTACCTTAAGGAACACTGATTTCTGGAATGTTTGCAAATCTAGACACTGCTGTTCAAGATACCGTCGAGGACCATACCCGTAAATCCCATCGTAGCTCCTTCTCTCGCCTGCCTCAGAAGCCCTTCTTCGTCTCGAAAGTCGATGTACACTAGGTCTATGGCCTGTAGACCAAAGGCCTTCGCCACAACAATAATCTTTTGTCGGGCGTAGAGAATATCTTGAGTTTCTTTACTACTTGTTGCACCTGAAAGTGGGATGTTGGCAGAAAAAGGAGAGAGGTTAACTTTGGAAACTGAACCCAGACATCTCTAGCAGAAACTCAGTATGTACGGATGTCTAAGTCCTCCCTGGAATTGCTGCCCAGCGAGGTGATGATTCAATATAAACGAAGAGGGATATATGGAGGCAGAGTTAAACCTCATGTCCCTCTTGCAAGGCATCTTCCAGGATAATGGCTGTGTGCACTAAGAAAAGGCCCCTCCCCCCTCTCAGGAGCCAGACTCATGAATGACTTGGTAGGTGGGTGACGAATGACTTCTGATATGTATTTTTCCCTTTTGCCATCACTTGGATATTGTCGGTCCAAAGGTAGCACCGCAAAAGGTGGCCAAGTGGCTGGGTAAGGAAATGGTTAAGTTCGCTCACTGAGCCCAGAATTTCACATGCTGTGGTTGCAATGCCCTGTTATCACTGAGGTTCTGAGCCAGATACTTCGGGGTTTGGATGGAGAACTTAGAGAAATGGAAGGGCACTCATTTGGAGAGAGGCAGAAAGTCTCCACTAAACTATTGGTGATACTAAGTCCCCTGGAAAGATTGGTATTAAAATAAGTTCCTTTTATTTTCACCCTGGGGGTGGGAGGGAGTGTGTTCACATTTGCTCAGGGAAAGCTCCCGTCTCAGGTCACTGGGACTGTGGCTCTGAAACACCTGTGACCTTGGCTTCTTTTCCAGATGCACCGTCTCAGACCAGGGGCACCGTGCCCACGCGATGGGGAAGAGCAGTGAGAACAGGCGTGCATACTATCTCAATGAATATTTAATAATAAGGGTTCTGAAACAGATGAGGAGGTATTTAAAGTCTATTTTAAATAATATTTACATACTACATTTAATATAGAAAATTATCCAGTAGAGCATATGTGAAATTGCTTTAAATGTGTGTTAGGGGCCTCAATCCCCTTTACACTGACGTGAAAACAAAATATTTAAGCAACAGACAGGATGTTCACATAATACTTATTATGAACAAAGTAGATGCTGTCTCTCCCCGAACACGTCTGAGGCTGCAACGGCCTTTTGATTAGTTATTTTATAAATGGACAGAGGTAATGGTGTTGTGTTCTGAAAGCAGGACACCGGTGAGGTGTCCTAAATTATCAGGAAGTGTTGTCCATTCAGCTGAAAACCATTGTCATGGTTGGCAAATATATTGTCATGTAAATGTCCGTTTGTGAAGGGGCCCAAGAAGAAAAGTATACACGTATACGCAGAAAGAGAGAGAGAGAGAGAGAGAGAGAGAGAGAGAGAGAGAGAGAGAGAGAGAGAGAGAGAAATGAGTCTTTGACACCTATACTGGCTCGAAAGTCTTCTCCTCCGAAAACGACAGCATCTAGGAAAAGGCCCACTGGAGGCCCAGCCTTTACTGCTTCTTCGCACACTGCCTGTAAAAGAGCAGAGCAGAACATCTCACAGAAACACACGAAGAGAGAGAAGCCGCATGGTATAGATTCAGCACCAGAAAGATCCAGCTCTGAATACAAGGCAGTTTGTCCGAAAGCAGTCCTAAAAATGCAGCCCCAATCACCCCTTTCCAAAGGCATTTAACATTGTTCAAGATAAGTCTGCTGTATACATTGGCTTTGCTTTAATGGATTATATTAATATAGCGATTAACATATATTAATATAGCTAGAATGTTTGAATTTTAGTTCATCCAATTTCTAGAAAAAGTTTGAGTTAACTCAGTTTGATTGTCCTATAAGTAATTTATATTTTTCCAAAATTTATTTTTGCTTTAAGAGACTCAAACCATACACATAAAGCCACAGGAAAGAAGGAAAGAATTTTTAAATCAAACTAATTGAATTATTTGCATTAGGATCAAGATTTCTTAGTAAGTGGTTTTTAGGATTAAAGACACACAATACAAAAATCTACAATGCCAGAGGGGAAAATAAAAATGCAACAAGTCACCCAAGACGTATTAATAAGCAACTTTGATAGTTCTATGTGAAATAAAGATAAATGACATTCGTCGCAGACATCACTGTGAACCTACAAAGGTTCCTGCTAATATATGTGGGTGGGGATGACACGAGAAACCCGTGAGGACCCTCCTGATTAATTTCAGGGGTTGTAAGTGCTTCTCAGTACGTTACGGAATAAAATGGCAAAACAGTGCTAAAAATTAAATCGTTACATGAATCTAGCTGCCTCTAAGAGATATGCTTTGATTATATTCCCAGAATTCTAGGGAGGGCTTGGAAGAGTCTGTGGTTAGTGGTGTAAACACGCTTGAAGCAGCTCCCCACACACTTGCACTCTGCCCCTCCTGCATGGTCCAGTGGGTCTCAGAGTTTCCCCTCAGAGCGTTTGCTCACGTATTACCTCTCCAGTACAGCTCAACTATCGTTTTATTTTGTTTTGTTTTTAGGAATTTCTTCTCTCCTGCCCTCCAGGATAGGGTGCTACACTGGTGTTCACAGGTCAGGTGTGATGTGAGGCATATTTTGGAAAACAATTTAAACGACAACTGATAAAGGGATTTTTTTTTACAAGCTAGCTATTAATTTGTCAAGGCAAACAGTTTGCTGCAACCAAGAAATGCTGGAAAACACTTGGGTAAGATAATCTTCCTGATATATATTAAGAAATAGTTTATGTTCTAATGTGGTAAACTGAAATAATAGACCACAAATTATTGGCACATACTAACTAGCAAACAGTAATGTTATCAACTGGACTTTATGGATGATGTTGCTACAGAGACCAGAAAGTTTCCCAATAAAAGACAATTGCTACAAAAGAATAATTGAAAGTTAATTCATAAGGGTGACAAAATAAATTTTCATGCACATTTAATCTATAAATGTAATAATTCAAAGCACATATCTTACATAGAGATTATTAAATTAAAATTATTGCTAGGAACCTACAATTTAAATATTTAGGACTGGGAAGTTCTTCCTTGCTACTTAGCCAATTTCTTTTCTAAGATGCTCACAACCTGGTTTTGGATAATTACAAATAATAAATTGTGCTCAAGATTTACTTTGCTTATAAATCTTTTCAGAAAAATATTTTAAGTTAATATTGAAAAGAAGAGTTGTCTTTAGGGAATAAAATACTAACTTCTAAGCCATATTAGGGTTTTCTTACCTTAAAATTGAGCAAACCCATTGCAGTTTCCACAAAAGGGATTAAGTTCATAGGTTGTTCAAGTTTTCGGCCTTTTAAGTAGAATGAAAATTTGTCTGAAAACTAAAATCGAAATTGTCATAGGTGATTAGTGAGGGAAAACGTACAACCACTGGAATGTAGACACAGAAGTAGTATTTAAGTCTTTGACCTGAGGAAGTAATATCCCAGCCTCTTTGGTCCACACAAAAGAATTTAAAAAAAGAAAAGAAAAAAGAGGAAAGACCAAAGGAAAAAAGGTAACAAAGTTCCCACCAAACTAAATAGTAAAACCCCAAGCATTATACTTTTTTTTTTTCCTAAAGGAGCAATTTGAGGCCTAGGACTTAGAACTGGAGGGAGAGATTCTTGAGTTTAAATGCTTCCCTTAAAAACATATTTATTTAAGACCTCTCACCCTCACTTTTTAAATGCAAGTGGTGGGCCCCTAAAACAATGCCGCCTTGCCCTACCTGCCCTTCTGTTTTTGTTTCATACCCAGCACTGACATCAGTGTAACTGCTCAACCTTCTACGTGGAATCCGTATTATTCATTATCGTACCACTACCCTTTGTTCAAGAGGGTTTTCTTCATAATTTTTTAGCTTACCTAGGAAGACCTTAAAAAGGAAGTTTAATTCTTTGAAGACCAAAGCTCGCCAATTTTTTCCATGAGACCAGTTCACAGCTAGCTCTGCGCTGCCAGTGGGGTAGCCCAAATTCCAAAATCTATCATCTGGAAACATACAAAAGCTCTTGCACAGACACCCCCCCCCCCTTTCAAAAGGAAAAAAAAAAAAACCTCACCACACTCTAAATTGTAAATCTATTATGTCTATCTAGATCTAATCAGATGTGGGAAGATTAAAAAACACACACAGGTATGACAAAGATATTTTTGTAAATAAAGATGAAAACATATATATCCATTTTAAATTTAAGGAATATTCATCCATTAATGGATATCAAAGGAAAAGGGAATTTTAATCATCTCTCCATTCAGTCTCAGTTGGGTAAATCATATCTAAGAGATTTGCATAAATATAAACCATCAAAGACTTTTCATCTTCAAAGGGGGTTTCAAGACCCTATAAGCTTTGTACTGTAATCATCGCAGGTCACCACCCTGCAGGAATAGGGCTGCTATGGCAACATAAAAAAACTAATGCTTAAGGCTTAGCATAATATTCTGACTAATAGAAAGGAAACTCATTTTAAAAGCTGGCAGCCTATTTACCAGAAGCAGGATTAGAGGTGTTATTTCCCCTTTTAGCTGCCCCCTCCTTGCCTGTGCAGCACCCCCCCCCCCAAAAAAAATCTAATCACTGGGATCTTTAAAAAGCTTTTGAGCAATTTGCAGTAACTTTACAATTAGGCTAAAATAAATCACAGCTTTCAGTAATGAAGAATTATTCCCAGTTGCTCCCACTGCCCCCTCCCTTCCTCCGTCACCATCATCATCACCTCCTTAGTAACTTTGCAAGGGAAGGAATAACTCAACCGAAATAGCAAGAAAGAAGAGAGGGCTACAATTTAATGGGACAAAATGTATAGTATTCCATGTAAATGAAAATAAAACATAATTTATGTCACATTTAAGCTAGAAAGCAGGTAGTGACATATTGGTGGTTTTGGTGTTACATATCCAATGGAGGGATTCTTTTTTCTCATTAAAAAAAAATCGTGCAATGTTACTTGCTCCATGGTTTGGGATAATAGTTATAATTACAAAAATCATCAAGTTTAAAACTAGGTAAACACTCTACAATATATTCCCTGTTCTCAGTGAGAAAAATCTCCAACCCCTTTTGTTTTTTTAAGCCAATAGGGGCATTTAAAAATTAAATATTCCAGCCCATCCTCCTTCCCCTCCTCCCCTTCTTTCTTAAAAAATTGCATTAAGTACGCACACAAAAGGTAACTAGTGGAGAAGTTTCAATTAATTTTTTCAAAAGGAGACGATTAAATGTTTCCGGCCTGGTAAAGTGTTCATTTCAGCGAGGTGGAGGGACTGGGGGGCGGGGGGAGGAGGAAAAGAAGGGGGGAAAATCACAAAGAGATTGGGGAGGAGATGAAGTAGCAGGGCTCAGCAATTCTTTCAATTCCAGTGCACACCCAATAGTGTGTTGGAAGAATGCACACTGTTCGGGATTTGTGGGAGAATTGTCCCACGACAAAGGAGGCAGAGTCACGCTTGTTATAGTCCAATAAGCCGTGCCAGTCAAACAAGAACCCACACTAGCGACAAAAGGCCAGCAAGAGATTCTCACACAAAAGAAAACAAGGAAGCCCATCTTTCAGTTGTGCATCAGGCTCTGGATTTTATGCTTCACATAAATACAAACGGAGAGGAAAAAATAAACAGCCCAAAAGACTTCTGTTAACTAGAAATCCCATTTAGATTTCGGTACGTTCCTCACATCCAGGGATTTAAAACAGGGAACAGAAGCTGGAGCGGAAGGCTGGGGTGGGTCCCCTCCTCTCCAATGAGGGTAATAACGGTGATAAATAGACATTAACTAGGAAACCAAAAGGGAACAGTGGCTTCGGCTTCCATTTCAATCAATTTAAGACACATTCAAGGCTAGAAGCCCTTGAAGATATTAACCTAGCATAACCAGTATCTCCCGGCCTCTGAGAGTTGACCTCGGAGAGGAGCGCTCCAGTGTAGAGAGTAAATATGAGTCCTAAACACCGGGCTCAGAAGGTACCAACACGGAGCTGTCCAGCTGCAGGATAATGGCAGCTACCTGTGCAATTCTAAATTCTCTAGTAGCTGCATTAAAAGAGTAAAATGAAGCAGTTAACATTATTAAAAACCAATGCAGCCTAAATAATATCATTTCAACGTGTGAGAGGTCGGGGGACTACAACATCTTCAACATCCCATGTGTATTTTACACTTCCAGGACATCTCAATTTGGACTTGCCACATTGCAAGCGCTGGGTACCACAGGTGGCAGGCAGCCACGGCACTGGAGAGCACAGGCCCAACGCATCTATGTGCATTAAAAAGGTGAGCAGTTTCTTCAGGTGTTACAACTACTCAGTGTATTGCTACAGTTGCAGCCACAGCCTCCGAGTAACCCCAGATGTGGCATCAAAATCACCACCGTCCACACGCCCTCACCACGCTTCCAGCATTTACGTGTCACAGGCCCTCTGCCCTGGAGTGGCCCAATGGAATGTTATTTTATTCAGCAGAGATCTGCAGAATCCTAGCACCCCTTAAGTAAAATCTCGCCTCCCCCCCTCCCCCCTCGCCCCATTTTAACAATGAAAACAATCATAGTATAATTAGGCCCATTTCAAAGTTTTCTTAAGTAATTTGACATGCCAGGTTTTTATTGGCCGAAAAGTCTGTCATGAAACACAAACACACCTGTCAGCAATTTAAAAAGGAGGAACTAGAGAACTGTTCAGGAAATAATATCTGTGCTAATTAAAACCACTGGTTAAAAGCTTCCTGTTTATTCCTCTGTTTGCCCTAAGGAATGACCTTTACCGCTCCTCCTCCAGGTTCATTTTTTCATTTGTGGCTAATGTGCTTTCTCGGACTATGCTGTCTTCCAATCAAGCTGGCTGGGTAAGGCCCACTTACAGCACTGCTCTCCCAGGTGGAGGGTTGGGGCCTGGCGGGGTGTAAGAAGCTATCCAATCTCTAGTTTTCAAGAACTGCTCTGTAAGGGCTACTGAGGACCCTGTGCTGTCCAGTCCACAAATCTGATAAGGGAGCAGAGGCATCATTTCAAGAGTAGAACTGTCCCGTTAGAACACTTTGGGCCAAGCCAGGTTCTCTGTGGGTGAAGAATAGGGTCTCTTGGGCTCACTCCTTTTTCTGAATTCCCTTTCTGCTGTGTATGTATTTTCAAAACCGGCAGCACCCAAATGCTTCCTTTCTGCTACTCCCTCTTAGCCAGTCTTGAGTCTTTAATTAAAGCAAAGCATTAGCTACTCACCCACTGGATTTCCTCAGGCCCTTCCACCTTGGGGAGCATCAGGCTGGAAGGAAGGACCCGGGACTGCAGGAGGGTCTCCAGGTCCTCTTCGGCCAGACCACTGGACACTGAGTTGATTCTCACGCACTTTTCGGTTGGGCCCAGATCAAAGTCTTCAAGAGTTTTTACTATTCTTAACCGAGCTTCATTCTGTCAGTGTTGAGAAAATGAATCTCCTGAGTATATTTATCATTGAGAGGAAACAACCCAACTGTCTGTGAAACTGTTATGTGGATTTAAGCCTGGGCATCATTTCTATATCTACAACTTTCCTGTCTACCACATACTAGTGAATGGTATTTGAAATAAGTCATCCGATCTGATAGACTGATTTCCAGACTTCATTCAAGGTGACGTGGAACATAGGTGATGGTCACTGTAATGTATACTAGCATACTTCTAAATAGTAGTATCATTTTGCTCATTAACATTACTTCTCAATTGCAAAAGTAAATTAATTGATAGGTAGCATTTACTTGGTACAAGGCATGGTTCTACGTCTTCTATCTGCTATTTCTCATTTAATAAATATGAGAAGCTAGATAATATGGGTAATGGCAATCTCACCTGTCAGCATAGTCACATTAAGGGAAAAAAATAAAAATTTGTTTTTCTTTTTCCATATGCTTCATGCTTTTTACTCACTTTTTAAAAAAATATATTTTTTTGCAATGGAGTTGAATCTTGACACTTAATTAGGAAGGCACGCATAGGAAACTGACACTCCGCGCTACAAAAAAGCTCCAACTTATTCAGAAGGAAGGCAGTAATATCACCAAGAAACCCCTTCATGAAGTGGAAGGAAATATACATGTTTTTCCTTTGATTTGACAGTCTTTGCTCCAGTTAAGGAAAACTGAAAGGTTGAAAGCCTGCCTCAGTATCTGATTTGTCCTCAGCAAAACTGTATGAAACCAAACATGTTATTGATTGGCTTTGAGTTGGGGGTGATGAAGGTGAGGGGAGCCGGGAAAGGAGTGATTGAGCGGGTGGGGGTTGGAGTTGAAAGAAAAGTACTTTGAGGTCATTACTTCCTGGCTATTTCAGTTTCAAAAACAAATTCCTTCAACTTGCCAACAGCCCTCAACTAATTCTCATTGTCAGAATGAACACGTATCAAAAGTAGTTTCATTTGGGAAGAGATTTTATGATACTAATAAAACTTTAAAGCTTCTCACTGCTGATGAATGTAGTTTAAAAAGAAAAGTTTTAACAATATGCAGCCATTTGCACAGCAATACTTATCTAGGAAAATAGCAAACCGAAACGGTGACAAAAAAGAATGATTTGAGCTGATGTTGAATCTAAGTCTAATCAACAAGACAAGCCAGGACAGTAGATTTAAACCAGACGGAAGTGGGCCTACGACCCCATGGAAGCAGGGAAGGCGTCCAAATGTGGTCCGAGTTAAACAGTGTGAGGAAACGGTAACTTAGAGTTGTCAGGTCAGATGGAAACAGAGTACGTAGGACAGTTTAAGACGGCTCCGTGGAGTCCTGATTTACAGAGCTCCGATTGCCAATAATTAGACCAAGCTTAGGCAAAAGCAAGAGAGCGCTCACACGAGCTAACGGGAGGGTGACACAGCCACAGTGGCCTGGTTCCACGCCATGCTGTTGGCCATTCCACGGCTATCAGACGCATCCACTCCTTTACCATGCTCTCTTGTTACATCCACCAAATACGAAAATCCCGAAGGTGAAAAGCAGACGTTAATGTCACGGTCCCAAGGCTGTCTAGAGCTGGCGAGAGAAATGCGTCCAGCTCTTGGGCAGTGCGTGTACTTCGGTCCCTGGCCTCGGAGAACCTGAAATGTGTTATGTTCCGTGTAGCCTGCAGCAGCTCGTAAACATTTCAACTGGCAGGATTTCTTTCAGTAGCAGGTCGAGCTTGTGAAGGGTCTGTTGGGACGGTGAATGGAGAATGGGAGGGAACTCGCTAAATCATTTAGGCTGAAATGCATTTTAAAACTAGAGCTATTGGATTCTTCTCTGCTTTCATCTGCCTGTGTGCACAAGGACACAGGATCACTGGCAACGTCGACTTCCTACATTGTTCATGTTGGTGTCAAACAAGATGTAACCTTTAAGTTGTTTTGCTGTTTCACTTGGATTTGAAAGGGGACTGTTTGTTCAAAGCTCATGTTCTAAACCCGTTGGTGATTTTTATCTCAGGTCAGATTGCCATGGTTTCAGCACATTCCGGTTTACTTAGTGAAATTCAGCCCTTGTGAAATTGGCTGCAAACGAAGTACCTAATTCCAACTTTAGGCATAATCTGATTAGTACTTTTCCTGTTACAATAATGAGCAGCAAATAATCAGCATTTTATTAGACTTTTTCTCCCTCCCTACTTCTGGCTCAGAATTAAAGCCGAGCTCTTTCCACTTCATCATTCTGTACCTTTCCAAAAAAATAAAAAGATGGCTTTGGAGATATATTGCCACACAACACCCTTATTAACAGGCTGTTGCTTGCTGCAATTTACATAAACTAAGTGTGCATCCTCTGCCATGTATCCCAAAATATCCAACCACGGAATTCACACCAACCAACAAGCATGGTGATTTTTTTTTCTTTTTGGTATTTTAATGGTGAAATATGTTACTGTGCTAGCAAACATACCCATGCCATCTGTCGGGTGAGAGGAAGGCAGTTTCTAAGAACAATTAAGTTTAGTTCGGGGTGTTCAGCTAGAGAGAGCCACAGTCCACCCAGTTGTGAAAAGAAAGAAATGGGGTTCACTCCGTTCTCTGCCTTCCCCTCTCTCTCCTCCTCCCCTCTCTCTAACTTCTTGCTACCATCTCTCTCATCTCCATCTCCTCACCCCCTTTCACATTTCTCTCCTTTTCTCCACTCCTGTTTGGCCCTGACCATCCTTTCATTTCTATCTTGTTAGGGGATTAGCAAATACAGCCGGGCAGCCACCATCTCCTCAGAAGGGCTGGCTAGGTGATCTGCTGAGATTATTGGGAGCCGAGTGCTCCCTGGAGAAAGAAGGAAATGAAAACGAAAGCAAAAAGAGGCCACTCAAAAAAGATATTTTTTGGGGGGCGGGGGTAGGGGAGTGTCATATTCTGGTAGCAAAACGGGTTGTTCAAAATGAGGTTTAGATGGAACCGCATTCTAAACGCGCTAACACGACAGGGCGGCTTTGGTGAGCGCTTCTCGTGTAGGATGAACTTGTTCCCCCAAGAACTGACAACCTGGAAAGGTCGGAATAATGGAGCGAAGGCCTTTAGCAACAGTTACATCAGGTCTTTGCGGAGACTAATCAGCACCGTGCGCTCGGTAGCAGGTCTGATTCCGGGTGGGCCCCTCGGAGGTCACGGAGAAAGCTGGCCCGGGTCGCAGTCTTCCCAGGGCCCTGGTCTAAAAGGGGGTGCTAGCCAAGGTCCCGCACTCAATCGATATTCCGTGCCAAGGGCTGCTCAGTGCAGTGGACCGGTGGCTAATAAACTTGTCCTTCTACATAAGCCACCGTATTATGCGACTGTGTCTGGGCCGGGAACCAAGGCGTGCTATGATTTCAGAGCCTGGGTCCTTGTCACCTGGGGAAGGGACACGCTCCGGTGACGTAAGAAAGCGGGTAAATCAACCATCACCGAGACCTGCAGACTCCGAAATTAAAGGAGAAAATATGCGTGCAGTTGGTTCAATTGGCACCCATTAAAGCTAATAACTAATCATCCTCGCAAGTTTCTAGCTCAGAATGATCAAATCTGCAAAGAAAACAACATCCGTCCACTTTTACACTCCAGTGGAAGAGGTGGTCCCTCGCGGCAGGGTGGCACAGTCTCGCCATCTGGAGAATAAATCGAGTGTGAAGTACAGTATAGTTTGGGACCAAGCTCCGTGGCGGCAGCTCAGCAGTCAGTTCATTAGTTCCAAACTTCCAGGGATTAGAGCCACATCAATTCTACTGTCGGATAGGAAGAGACAGACCGGATTCAGATTCAAGGAGGATTGTGACAACCAGGAGGAGCCCCTTGGGCTTATTTATAAAACTACAAAGTATAAACAGACCCAAATAAGTGTCTTAAATAATAGCATTATCACAGTTTCATAACATCTGAATTAACACCTTTCCCTTCATCCTCCCCCCGCCCCCCCCCCCCCCACAAACGCACACACTGAAACCTTGCATGTTAATGTATAGTCATTTTCAGAAGAAATCGCAAAGACTACCCGGATGCAACAGGAGCAATGAGGAAGAAAGCTGTGCAGCCGGACTGAGATTTGGTAATTAAGAAATACCAAAGACTTTCTAGACTCCAGGGAGATGCATAACATTTGTGATTTTTAAAAATGTGTAATTAATATTTTCATCCTGCAAAAGGCACGCTGCCACGCTGCATATCCAAAATGATATGTGAATCCAAAATGATAGTGAATTCTATCTTTTCTGCATCGGTCCAGCTCATGTCATTTCCATTTTATCTAATTCCTAAAATGATGTCACAGGCATGGAGTGGAACAAATTTTTGGCAGAAGGGCTGGATATCAGAATCAATATGAATTTTTTTTTGAAAAATGTGAGAATGTTTGAAATAAATTCTGAGTGAATCGTTCCATTTAAGGTCTCCTTTATATAACTTCTTTTTATACATTTATATTAAAAAACAGAAGTGCTTATAACATAAAACATGTCATAACTAAGTAATTTATATTTTTGTATTTTTCTTGTAAATGTATAAAATTTATTATAATCACAGAGACTTGTAGTGACTGCTTGAAAACTAAAGGCAAATAAATTCTCATTAATTATTATAACCTGGTAGTGTTTCTTTAGGCAAGATGATAGTGCTGTGTTTTTTATCCCATTGAATTTTTCACATGAAAAACAAATCTTAGGTTGCCTGTTTTTGAAAACAGAAAATCTACAACACTATTGAACATACCATGAGTTAACTAGTTTGAAATTTCATTCATTAGTACACTGCAGGCACAGTCAACAAAAGAAAAAAATACATAAATTGGACTTTATGAAACATTAAAAATTTAAAAAATTTATAAAAGGCAACCCACAGAATGGGAGAATATATTTGCAAATCATATATCTCATAAATAATTAATATCTAGTACATATACATAACTCCTAAAAGTCAACAATAAAAAAAAACAATATAATTAAGAATTGGGCAAAGGACTTGAATAGATATTTCTTCAAATAAGATAGATATACAAATGGCCAGTACCCACATGAAAAGATGCTCAATATCACTGATCATTAGGGAGACAAAAATCAAAACTACAATGAGATACCACCACACCCATCAAGATGGCTACTATTAAAAAAAACAAAACCACAAAAACAGAAAATAACAAGGGTTGGTGAGGATGTAGAGAAATTGGAATTCTTGTGCACTATTGGTGGAAATGTAAAATGGTACAAGCCACTATAGAAAATAGGATGGTGGTTCCTCAAAAACTTAAAAATAGAATTACCATATCATCCAGCAGTTTCACTTTTGGATATATAATCAAAAGAATTAAAGACAGGGTCTCAAAGGGATTTGTATACCCATGTTTATAGCAGCATTATTCACAACGACTAAAATGTGGAAGAAACCAAAGTATCCATTCATAGAAAAATGGATAAGCAAAATGTGTTTTATTTTATAATTGGAATATTATTCAGCTTTATAAAGGAAGGAAATTCTGACACATACTACAACATGGATAAACATTCCAGGCATTATGCTAAGTGAAATAAGCCAGTCACAGAAAGACAAAAACTATATGATTCCACTTATATGAGGTACTTAGTCAAAATCATAAAGACAGAAAGTAGAATGGTGATTGCCAGGGGCTGAGGGGTGGGGAAAGAATGGGGAGTTATTGTAGTTAAACTCCAGTTAAGGAGGCCCAGTGCACGAATTCGTGCACTAGTGGGGTTCCTTGGCCTGGCCTGCAGGGATCGGGCTGAAACTGGCTCCCCGACATCCCCCGAGGGGTCCCGGATTGTGAGAGGGTGGTTCTTGGGTGACGCACCCCGGAATCGGGCTCCCTCCTCTCTGGTTCCGGGTGCATGACCCAAGAACTGCCGCTCCTGCATTGAGCGTCTGCCCCCTGGTGGTCAGTGCGCATCATAGCTACTGGCTGGTCAGCGGTCACATATATATATATACACACATACACTAGAGGCCCGGTGCACAAATTCGTGCATGGGTGGGATCCAGCCAGCCTGGCCCGATCAGGGTGGGGGGGCCGATTGGGGGTGGGGCTGGCCAGAGGGAGGGGCCGTGGGCAGTTGGCTGGCCGCCCCTACCCCCTGGTTGAACTCCCTGTTGAACTCCCAATCGAGGGGACAATTTGCATATTAGCCTTTTATTATATAGGATAGACTAGAGGCCCGGTGCACAGATTTGTGCACTGGTGAAGTCCCTTGGCCTGGCCTGTGCCCTCTCGCAATCTGGGGCCCCTCAGGGGATGTCAGAGAGTCGGTTTCGGCCCAATTCCCACAGGCCAGGCCGATGGACCCCACCAGTGCATGGGGCTCTAGTATGCATATAAGATCTTTGGTTAATCTCATTCTGCCCTCTCCCCTCCCCGCTTCCCTCTGAGATTCATCAGTCTATTCCATGTTTCCATGCCTGTGGTTTCTGCTCCTGTGTTGAGCATCTGCCCCCTGGTGGTCAGTTTACATCATAGCTACCAGCCGGTCGGCCAGTCACTTAGGCTTTTATATATGTAGATGGGTATAGCATTTCAGTTTTGCAAGATGAAAAGAGTTATGGAGATAGTGACTGGTTTCTTTTACTTAGTACAATGTTTCAAGGTTCGTCATGTCGTAGCATGTATCAGTATTTCTTCCCTTTTTTATTGTGAAATAATATTCCACTGTATGGATATACCACTTTTGCTTGTCTATTATCAGTTAATGGACATATGGTTTGTTTCCATTTTTGGCTATCAGGAAAAATGCTGCTATGAACGTGCATGTACAAGTTCTTGTGTGGACATCTGTTTTCATTGCTCTTGGACACATACCTAGGAGAAACTGGAATTGCTGGGTTATATGGTAACTCTGTTTAATTTTTTGAGGAACTGTTAACAAAGTGGCTGTGCCAATTTTCATTTCTACCAGCAGTGTATGCGGGTTCCAATTGCTCTACAGCCTCACCAACATGTGTTTCGATCTTTTTGACTATAGCCATCCTAGTGGGTGTGAAGTGTCTGTCACTGTGCTCACCATGGGCTTTATTTCCCTGATGACTAATGATGTTGAGTCTCTTCATGTGTCATTTTTACATATCTTCTTTGGAAAAATTTCTATGTAAAAAACATTGTGATGAAATACATATAACATTCCACTGTAACCATTTTTGAGTGTACCTTTTAGTGGTCTTAATTACATTCACAGTATGGTGCAACCATCACCACTATCTAATTTCAAAAGTTTTTCATCACCCCAAACCAAAATTCTATAACCACTTTTGCAAAAATTCCTCATTCCTTCTTGCCCCCTAGCCCTGGTAGCCTCTAACCTACTTTCTGTATCTATGCATTTATCTATTCCAGGTATTCCATATAAGTAAAACCATACAATATTTATTTGTTTGTTTCATTTAGTATCACAGTATTTTAAGGTCCATTCAAGTTGTAGCATGTATCCAAATTTCATTCCTTTTTATGGTTAATAATATTCATATATATATATTATATTATATTTTTAAAACCCATTCATCCATTAATGGACATTTGGGTTGTTTCTACCTTTTAGTTATTGTGAATAATGATGCTATGCATGTCAGTGTACAAGTGGCTTTTGGAATCTCTGTTTTCAATTCTTTTGGAAATATATCTAGGAGTAGAGTTGTTGGGCCATATAGTAATTCTATGTTCAACTTTTTGAGGAATTGCCATATTGTTTTCTACAGTTCGGTTGCATCATTTTACATTTCCATCAGCAATGTACCAGATTTCTAATTTCTTCACATCCTTAATAACCCTTGTTATTTTCTATTTTATTTCTTTGCTTGTTATCGAAGATGACAGCCATCCTAGTGGGTGTGACATGTATTTTATTGTGGTTTTGATTTGCCTTCTCTAACGACTGATGATGCTGAGCACCTTTGTGTTTGCTTATTGACCAGCAGCACACCTTCTTTGGAGAAATGTCTATTCTAGTCCTTTGCCCATTTAAAAAAATTGGGTTGTTTGTTTTTTTGTTGTTGAGTTAGGAGTGCCTTTTATATATTCTAGATATCAGATATATGGTTCCCAAATATTTCCTCCCATTCTGTAGGTTGTTATTTCACTTTCCGGATGGTGGCACTAAAGTTATAATTTTACTTAAGTCCAATTTACCTATTTTTTTCTTTTGTTGCTTGTGCTTTTGTTACAGGATTCCAGGGCAGGAGGAATAGGGAAACTGAGACAGGAAAGTTTAAAACAGTGTGGGCAATGTGCAGCCAGCTTGTAACTAACAAGCCATTATCTTCCCCAGCCAATGGTTAAAAAAAAAAATCCACCTCTCTAAGGAGAGAATGCAGAAAGGGAGAGGGAAAGGAGAAAGAAAGAAAAAAAAAGGCAGTTTTACTCCCTAAAGAGAAAAGCCAATAGTCTCAAGGCTTGGCAAGATCAAGTTGCCAGGTGCTTCTCATGAATTCTGGGAAGGCCACAAGAAAGTAAAAAGAAGGGACCTGGAGAATTAATCTGCACCAAAATATTCAGCAAACAAATTTTGAAGCCTACAGACAGGAGGGTATGTAACGCCTCGGACCCTTACCCACCTCACTCTTCAGATTAGCGGAGAGCCCGTCTGCGCTTCCTAAGCCAGATGTATAGGTTTGCTTTTTCAATAAAGGTGCACACTTTAATTGCTTTAATAAATTGGCTTTTCACAACTCAGTCAAGGTCTCTTGTATAAATTCATTTATATGAGAAGACGAGGCTCAAGGTTGGGAACAGCCCTCTCCCACTGACTCAGGGAGCTGTCTGGTAACACCTCTAACACTTTTGTGACCACTTTTGGAGACCACTGCCTAATCCAAGGTCATGAAGATGGATAGCTATGTTTTTAAGTGCTCTATTTCTAGTTCTAGCATTTAGGCCCATGTACATTATGAGTATATATTTTTGAATATGTTGTGAGATAGGGAGGCTTATGATATTTTTATGTTGTGTTTTCAGTCTTTACCATTCAACAAAATACAATGAAAATTCTCTGGGAAGAGAGAACTCAAGTGGGAAGAAGGGGCTTACTTCAGCCTCTTCACTCGGGTTTGCCCCTTGACTGGCAAGGGGCTGGCGTTTGGATTTCTTGCTGCCATGGCCCTATCTATTACCCTTCCCCACTCTCCATCTCTTTTCTTTTGCCCTTTCCCTCCCTGCTCCTGATGGATTGTCCTCAGCTGCGTGGGACAGGCCTTGTGTTTTTGTGAGAACCTTGCCAGGCATCCTCATGGCCTCTGAGGGGCCTCAAATCCAAGTTCACAGGGAAGTGTTGAGCTAGGGCTGAGAAGATGTTCCTCACGGCACAGCTGCCTATACCTTTTACATTTCTTGTTAACTTTATGAAGTAGCAGTGCGGCTTTGAGGTACACTTTGGGTGCAACTTTTAAAAAAGTAAAGGCTTGTGGTGACTTTTTTTTCTTTCTTTTTAAAATATGTTTTTATTCATTTCAGAGAAGAAGGGAGAGGGAGAGAGAGATAGAAACACCAATGATGAGAGAGAATCATTGATCAGCTGCCTCCTGCACGATCCCCTACAATCCAGGCATGTGCCCTGACAGGGAATCAAACCATGACCTCCTGGTTCAGAGGTCAATGCTTAACCACTGAGACACAGTGGCCAGCTGTGTGGGATTTTTTCAGTGCCAGTAATAACCGCCATGCTCAGATTTGTCTGTGGAGCTCTGGAGTCTGCAAGTTCATGGTTCTTCCCACTCGTACTATTTTCTTTGTTTTCACTCATTGCTTGTTCTCACAGCCTCAGTGGGGCAATGTTATAATTTTTGTTTTCTGGCAGGGCAGCAGAGGCACAAGGAGCAGGAGATTTGTTCCTGCGACGTGCTCTCTCGGAGGACCTACTAGCACGTCCAAGTGCTGGGCAGGATTCACGAACAACGCCGTCACCCAGTAGGTGTTTTACGTACTTAAGGCCAAACATCAGATACTTGGAAACATTTCAGTAACTGACAGGATTTGTTCTTTTCTTTAAGACTGTGATTCTGAAAAGAAAATTTCCTGACTACCATCCCCAGATTTTGCCTGATGTCCCTGGTCTGGTGCCTTTAAGAAATGTTAACCAGTAGGAGAGGAATCAATCAAGTGCAGAATCATCACTATACAGGTGCTGGGGCCGGGAGTGGTGGGGAAAGATATCGAGATCACTTTATATTGCTATATACATCAATAGAGGAATGTGTCATCTAGTTGTGGTGAGGAAAGGCCCACAGAATCGGAAGTGAAATAAATAACAGACAATAGGGCCCCGGGATTAGACGTGGGAGGGAGCACTTCAGGCTGAGATGGGGGGCAGGGGAGTTGAAGATTTCAATAGGTGCGGAGAAGGGGTAGGACCCAGCGGGGGGCCAGAAATGGGCACGGAGCTGAGGCAGGAAGAGAGAGTGAACGCAGTGGCAGATGGTCAGGACATATGAGGTTAGCTGGGGAAGGTGCTGGTGCCAAGAAATGGACAGAAAGATGGGAGATTCCAAAGCAGGCAGGGGTGAGCCCACAATTTAGGAACAAAGGGCTCAGGCCCTGTTTACCTGGGGAAGGAAGGGGTGACGGGAGAGGTGGGCCACGCACTGCGGTTCAGTGGAGAAAGTACCTTTTTTCTTGGCAGGTCTGTCCCTTGCAGTCCCTCGAGCACTAAGTGGAGAAGGTCCTCGCTGCTTGAAACTGCCCTGCCCATGGGCATCCCCGGAGTGCGAAGCATGCACTGTTATCAGGAGAGGGCTCTAGTCCCAACGCTACTCAACTTTGTCTTTGGAAGAGGTGTTTGCACAGGGGTCTCTGAGCCTGGGGGTTCGAAGTGCAGTGTTATGAAAAAGACGCGTAAGTACAAGCTGGTCCCCCTCCCTCCCGGGGGCCTTCTAATTGGCCTCCCTCTGCCCTCCCTTCTCACCTGGTGCAAAGCACAGCCCCAAGAAAAGCTGCCCTCTCCCTTGCAACTAGCTATCGGGTGTTGTGCAACTTCTCTGGGTTAGAGGAGGTAATTAACTGTTTTGGTTTAAAAGCCCCCTGCTGGGTTGCAGTCTGCGTGGGAGAATAAAAATAAACAAGCGCAAAAGGGAACAGTGTCATCAAAGGACTCGGAACCTACCTTTCTTCATTCTGAGGGTGAGAGCACTGCTGTTGGCCACAGGTGCCACAGATTACCCACGCAGGGCTGCGTCCACTGGCCTTTCATGCTTTTTTTAAACAATAAATTAAGAATGATCGGCTCATAATTTAATGAGGCAGCCTTGCCATGGTTCCAGATCCGCATCACCTGTCCTGGCCGGAGCAGTTTGACTGTGACTTTCTTTAGTTCTCAAGCTGGTTTGAGGAACATTGCTAGAAATGATCCAAATTTGTCCCCTTAATGTAAATATCAAGAACCAGGGTTTTTTTTTTTTTTTGTCTGTTTTGTTTTTAAGCCAAAGCCTCTTCACTTCTATGGAGGAAAACATTTGTTTCCCTGGCCATCACCAAATTTTGGAGGCGAGCTGGGCCCCTTCCATCTGGTCCAAGGCCACACTCAGGTAGGTTCTGAAGGGGCTGGCGTGCGCGGGGCTCTTGTCTGCGTGCCAATTGCTTCAGCAACACTTCTCCAAGGTGCTGACACAAAGAATCTTGTCTCCGTAAGTAGGAGGCTGTAAAAGCTTACAGAGAGGAGAAATGTCTAGTGCTGAGGCACAAATAGCCTTGCAGTTCAACCGGAGTTTGTGCTGGCTGCAGGGCCAAGCCTTGTCCTCTCGTTCTGGAGAGGACGCTGTAGTGGGGGCAGGGCAGCGTCCCACACAGATTTCTTTTATATATATTGATTTCAGAGAGGAAGGGAGAGGGAGAGAGAGAGAAACATCAATGATGATAGAGAATCACTGATTGGATGATGATAGAGAATCACTGATTGGCTGCCTCCTGCACGCCCCCTACTGGGGATCAAGCCCGCAACCCGGGCATGTGCCCTTGACCAGAATCGAACCTGGGACCTTTCAGTCCACAGGCCGACGCTCTATCCATTGAGCCAAACCGGCCAAGTACCACACAGAATTCTTTTTCTTTTTCTTTTTTTTTATTTTTATTTTTATTTTTCCCCCCACACAGAATTCTTTACATTCCTCAGTGCTGATCAGCCTTCCTGTCAGCCCTGAAGAAAGAAATCAGGTAACTGAGTAAGCTCTGTGATGGCAGAAAGAGACAGTAAAGAAAGATTTCTTGCATACACTGAACTGGATCATTATCCTCCCAAACTACTCTGAAGGTAGGTGAGCTTTAAAACGAAAAGGAGTTTTGAAATTCTCCACAAAATATT
>NW_005871411.1:882486-906178 GCF_000147115.1 Myotis lucifugus
GGAGCTAATCATTTGTTTTTCATGGTTTGTTGTTTGTCTTGCTTCCTAATTATTTCCTAAGGAAAGTGGTACTTAAAAAAAAGTTCTTTTAGATGGCAAATTTACAGATATTTTAAAAAGTAGAACTTCTGCACTGTATTCTTTACCTATTTTATTCTAAAATCAACAAGGAAAAAAAAAGAAAAATATAATGTGGAAAAGAATGGAGGGTGATGATGGCCATCAGAGTATTATGTACATATGGCAGATTCTGCCCTTTATGGTTTGGTTACAGGGAAGAGCCCAAGCCACACAGAAGGAGGTATCTGTTTGTGGTCTATTGGAGCAAGCCACAATTCCTCTGGATTTGGGTACCGTGGAGAAGGCGGCAGAGCCCAGTGTCATCGGACCTAGCTCAAGAACACAGATCTTCTATAATTAAATGTCTCCCTCAACAAAATGCTAATAAAACAATGCAATGGCTGCACCACACTTGATTTTCCTTGCATTTTACACCTCTTCCTCTTGCCAGCTCTTCAGGTTGACTTTCTCGGTGGCTTCGTGCCTTCGCTGGTGCCAGGCAGGCTCACTGCGGAACCACTGGGGCTTTCTTCCCTCTTTTTGCGCCCAGTAAATTTTCATAAACCATTTAACGTGAGAACAAGCAGGTTAATTTCCCGTGCCGGTGAGCCAGGCTCTCGGAAGGCTCTCTGCAACACTGCCGTGTTCTGGCGTCAGAGTCAGAGGCCTGGGTCCCAGCGGCCAGGATGCTTGCCAGCGCCTTCTCTGTGCAGACACCAGGTGTGATTTAGCATAACAGATTGTGGGGACGCACAGCGGCTTCGAGAATCCATGCGTCAGAACCAAACTGAACCCTTCGTGCAAGACGAAGAGGAAGTCTCATGGGCTAGAGGTTCTGCCAGGAAAGGCCTCTGGACAAACTGGAAATGGGAAAATCACTCCACCTGGCATCACACACCTGGTTTCAGGGACATTAAAATTCTTCTTAACGATATCAGGACCCCGTTAAATGCCTCATCATATCACAATGCTGTTTTCTTCTAATGGTAGGCAGTGAGAAGAAAAGATTATATATATATATTATGCAAAAAATGGAATTACAGTTGACCTTGAACAATGTGGGGGCCAACCTCTACGCAGTTGAAAATCCAAGTATAACTGTTGACTCCTTAAAAATTTACTAATAGCCTACTGTTGACTAAGAACCTTATTGGTAACATAAACAGCTGATTAACACATATTTTGTATATGTATTCTTACAATAAAGTAGGTTATAGAAAAGGAAATATTAAGAAAATCATAAAAGAAAATACATTTACAGTATTCACTGAAAAAAAAAATATAAGTGTACCTGCACAGTTCACATCTGTGTTGTTGAAGGGTCAACTGTATAAGGAAAATTTAAAGCTCACTGAATTTTAAAGCTCATTGATTATGTACCTAATCAATGCCTAAACCATGCATGAAGCCTTGGTGGACAGTGACTCTGAACACAAGGCCCCAGGTGTCAGCCCTTGGGATGCTGCTTAGGGAAGACTCTCAGGGAAGAAGCCAAGCTTGGAGGCCAGCGCAGTGTAGACCCCAGAGATGAGAACAAGCTACCATGTCGACAAGCTTAGTGAGCCTCGAGAAGAGGACAGGTCACCCACGGGAGAGAGGCTGAAGTCACATGGAAGATGGTTTAGGACAAGCTTAGCAAACACAACTGCTGGAATTATCAGGCTTTCCGTTCAGACCATTGCCATGGGCAATTTAATGCTTCGTGATGCACAATTAGGTAATGGAGAGGACCAATGGGACCCCAATGGCATCCCAGTGCTGAGTAATATGGCTTTGGAGTGAAATATATGTGCTCAAATATCCTAAATCACTTGATAATGATGATATACATGTATACAGTTATTTCTAAACTTTTTAAAGGGCTTGCTCTCATTTGCTCTCACAGCAGTTCTGAGATGTAGACAAGGCAGTTTTTTTTAAACATATTTTATTGATTTTTTTACAGAGAGGAAGGGAGAGGGATAGAGAGTTAGAAACATCGATGAGAGAAACATCGATGAGAGAGAAACATCGATCAGCTGCCTCCTGCACACTCCCTACTGGGGATGTGCCCACAACCAAAGTACATGCCCTTGACCAGAATCGAACCTGGGACCCTTCAGTCCGTAGGCCGAAGCTCTAGCCACTAAGCCAAACTGGTTAGGGCTAGACAAGGCAGGTTTTATTCACCATGTTTGCCTGAAGAACATGCAGGTTATAAGGCGTAACTTATCCAGAGATCGAACAGCTAGACAGCAGTTGAGGTGAGGCAGAACTCACGTGTTGGCGCCCAAGCTGGTGCTCTGTCTGTGAAACCCTCATTGCATCTGGGTCTGTGAGTTACCCAGTAGCCTATAATAAACTATTTTGTTTCTGCTTAAAATACATATTTTAAATATATACTTTATTGATTTTAGAGAGGAAGGGAGAGGGAGAGATTGAAACATCAATGATGAGAGAATCATTGATTGGCTGCCTTCTGCACACCCCTGCTGGGGATCGAGCCCACAACCTGCACATATGCCCTTGACTGGAGTCCAACCTGGGACTCTTCAGCCTCCAGGCTGACGCTCTATCCACTGAGCAAAACCAGCCATGGCTTCAATAAAAGTATATTAATTAAAAAATTAAAAATGATAAAAATCACTCACTTGGAAATAAAGAAATCCAATATTGTCACAAACATTATAAGCTGCTCACCTTCAAATGTGAACTAGTAAATTGATTAACACATTCTTAATTTGATATGTGGGAAAATAGTCACTAAAAGATGTATTGAGCCAAAACCGGTTTGGCTCAGTGGATAGAGCGTCGGCCTGCGGACTGAAAGGTCCCAGGTTCGATTCCGGTCAAGGGCATGTACCTGGGTTGCAGGCACATCCCCAGTAGGAGATGTGCAGGAGGCAGCTGGTCGATGTTTCTCTCTCATCGATGTTTCTAACTCTCTATCTCTCTCCCTTCCTCTCTGTAAAAAATCAATAAAGTATATTTAAAAATTTGATATGTGGGAAAACAGTCACTAAAAGATATATTGAGACAGAGCTCTGAGATAAGGCCAACAAAATCTGGCCAAAAGAACAGATAGTCGACGGATAAACGTGTAATAAAACAGCAGAATATTATTGCTACTATTGCTCTATGAAGCTGAAATACCCTAAAATGGAGAAGTTAATGAACAGTGTGGATCTGGTACAGAAACAAAGTTACCAAAACAGAGTCAGGGAAGGAGAAATAGAAAAATGAAGCCCCTTTCTCTGGCAGTGGGGTGTTTCCTTCTACAAACCAGTCTTAAGAAAACAGCAGTTCATTCAGGAGGTGATATTTATAGACAGCTATTATGCAGGCAAAAACATGTTTATTTCAGAAGAGATCTAAGATTGCTATTTAATAATATTATTAATATTCTATGTCAAGTGTTCCGTGATGTTAATAGGAAAAAAGATTCTGGAGTTCTTGATGAATGATGTCCATCTTTTTAAATTTACTCATCTGAAGTTTAGTTGTCTAGGGCTGCCATAACCAATTACCACAAACTTGGCTGCTTAAAGCAATAGTGATTTATTCTCTCACAGCTCTGAAGACCAGAAATTTAATATCAAGTTGTCTGCAGGGCTGTGCTCCCTCCCTAGAGAATCTTTCCTTGCCTCCCCCAGCTTCTGCTGGCTGTCAGCATTCCCTGTGGCTGCATTACTCTACCCCCTGACTCTGTCTCCATGTGGCCTTCACCTCTGAGCATCTCTTATAAGGACACTTGTCATTGGTCTTAGGGCCCACCTGATCCAGGATGATCTCATCTTAACATCCTAGCTACACCTGTAAGACCCCTTTTCTAAATAAGGCTGCATTTACTAGTACAGGTTCCAGGGACTGGGACGTGGTCATATCTTTTGAAAAGCCACCACTCAATCCAATACAGGAAGCATATTCCATGACTAGGGGATTGAATGGTTCCTTAAAAGAACTAATAGAATATAGTTTTAATAAAGGTGAGTTCTCCCTTTTCCATTCTTCCCTCTCTAAATACTACATGATAGACCGCAGTGTGGTTTAGAGCCATATTCTGTCTCCCCATTCATTCCATGCATCAGCGCCTATTCTCTCCCTTTTTGCCTCTCACCTCCACCACAAGAGCAACTGTTCAGGAAAAGAGGAAGGTGGTGCTTCTGAGTCACTGTCTTTAGGCCGTGTGCTTGGAGTAATTCTTTCTACCAAGAAATCTGGCTTTTCCATGTAGGCCTAGTCAATATTTTTCATCATCCAGAGAATGCATTTTTAGATGGTTGGCTAAGGTTTGGAATCATAAAATCATGCAATTTTAGGGCTGAAGAAAGCTCAGCAATTACTTAGTCATTTTAGAAACAAGGAGATAAAATTCCCAAAGAGATCAACAAATTACTGAAGGTCACAAAACATAATAGTGAATAGACTAGAACTCAAGTCTCCTGACACCTATTTAAGCACTTTTCACACTATCACACATAATACAGAATGTGTTGCAGAGCTTGCTCCTACATGAATTACTCTTAAGATATTGGCCTCATTGGTGTCATGCAGTGAGATAACCAACCTTCTATGGACTGAATGTTTGTGCCTCCCCAAAACTCATATGTTGAAGCTCTAACCCTCAAGGTTATGGTATATAGGGGTGAAGCCTTTAGAAGGTAATCAGGTCATAAGGTTGGAGCCCTTGAGTGGGATTAGGGCCCTTATCAGAATAGATACAAGAGATATGATCTTTCTTTCTGCCATATGAGGGCATAGCATGAAGGTAGCCATCAATGATTCAAGAAGTAAGTTCTTACCAGGAACCACACCATCCTGCACCTCGATCATGGATTTCTCAGCCCCCAGAACTGTGAGAAATAAATGTTTGCTGTTTAAGCCACCAGTCTATGGTATTTGTTATAGCAGCCATAACTAAAAAAACACAACCCAATGGAATATTCCATGCTATTTAGTGTGCTGTGGGCAAGTACGGCCGCTGCTCTCACAGAGCTTGCACCTTCAGGTAGGTGAATGATGACAGTACCTGAAAGATGCAAGACTCTATGCAGTCAGGAGCACTGACCTCTTTTCCCTTAGATTCTCAAGTAAAAAATGACAACAGTCAACACAACAATAGCCGTCTGATGTAAATGAATCAAAATTATACTTTTTTTTTTTGGTCAGACTGGCAAAAAAATATTTTTTGGTGTGCCGCAAATATTTAGTAGCTAGTTTATGTGTGCCATGAGATGAAAAAGGTGAAAATCACTGCCTCAGAGGAAAGCTAAAGCAACTGGCGTTATCGTCCCCACTTAGAAGTATTCCTTATCTTGTCAGATGTCATCATTTGAGTCAAAAGCACTTCTTGGCCTAGAAAATAAGCCCCCTTACTCCTCTCTAGTGCTTAACTAGAGAATCAGGAACCCAAGGCCAACCATAACAACACAAAAAGCTGTTTTTTAAAATTATTAAACTCATCATTAAACTCCACAGAATAAAGTATACCTCTCAGGGACAGTAAAGCCACCAACTAGCTACTTGTAAATGAGAGGCATTTTCTAGTTGATACAGTGAGTGAAAAAGACCCATATGGCAGATCCTTTTGGCATAGACTTCTCTGCTCCGGCTGTCTAATATGTTTCTTCACTGCATTAATTCTTCTTATATCAGAACCATCGCACAATTTGCCTACTTCCCAGGAAGATAAAAACAGAAAGGTTTTTGTCTGTAGGATTCTTCCCTTCCCTTCCTCCTTCAACACTGGAGCAGCCTAGTCCATGCAGGATGCCAGTGACCTGGGTCTTTTGATGAAATGGCCTGGATCTTTTGGTAAAACAATCTCAAAGCTCTGGCCCACACAAGATTCAACACAATCCTTCCTCATGAAACAGGAAAAGGGACTAAACTTTGGGGTAGTATTTCACCTGAGCTGGACCCGATGCCTGATGCAGATTCAGAATTTATTTTAAGATGGGTTTTGGCTTGTTGGATGGAGCATGTTGCACTGCTGCTGGCTGGAGTGTGAGTCCCGCGGGCTTGCAGCCCTGTCTTCTTTCATGAGAAATCCTTGCCAATCCAGGATCTGTGAACTGATTCTGCCAGCCAATCTCTAATTTAGCATATGTACAAAGCCAGTTTTTGGACACCATCATGGAGCTTGGCACCTCTGCAGCCCTCCATGTTTGCAATGCTCACAGTGAAATAATGAGGAACTAGCAAGATAGAGAGAAAAACATGACATGAAAAGGCTTTCTAAATTCACAAATTGTCTCTGTATTATATATGTATATGTGTTTCCCTCCTGCTTTTCCAACATAAACTTCCCCCATGCCTTTCGTTGTAGTTATTTCATTTAGATTTTCAATCTGGGATGCACTTAGCAACAGCCAACACTGACAAAGATAAAACCCTGCTCCCCACTGAGAACATCTGATTTTTAAAATGTAGAAATGCTGCTCTTTACAAAATAGGACAGTTCCTTTTTAATTAGCTTCAAAATACACCCAAATAATTTGCCATAGGAAATGATACCATTTTAGAGTACTTAAAATAATTCCCATCCTTGTAAAACCAATCTGATGAGAGGCGCAAGCTAGTGAAACCTTCAGTTTTGAGATAAATTGAGGTGCTTCTGTGGAGATAGCTGTCACTATCATGGAAAAATTCACCTAACCCTCAGGCTTTTATCACTGTCTTCTCTCAGAAAACTTGTGTCTAAGGTGTGTTTGCTAACATATTGGGGAACCACTGCTAATTGAGGCTCAAGTACCCCATCCATCTTTGCTGAAACTGGATCTTCCCGCCTCCCTCCCTTTTATCGATTTTCTTGTCATCTAGTTTTCTAACAGTTCCAAACGGAACAGGTATTCACAAAAGCTCTATGGTGACATGTCATGCTATCTTTGAAAATAGGTATATGTACTGTGCTCCCCGACCCTGCAACGTGCTGGCACAGAGTCCTGAGACAGGCGCCCACCAGGTCCGGCATTTTGGCCTTCCCCTGTGCACACATGAATCCAATCTCTGAATAAAAGGGAGAGAAACTATGTGATTTTCTGATGTATACTTACTCCAATGCACAGATTGTGACCATGGCCAACTTTTTGGCTCTTTTGGTAAGTGAGATCCCTGCCAGGTGAGCCACTGCTGGTAGGTTTGCTATCTGGGATGAACAAACCCCCCAAAACATCTGGTCCTTACCTGCTGTGGCTTCTGTTGGTAGAAAAAGAGGCTGAGCCCTGCCTGTATAAATATTTTAGGAGCTTGGCTGATGGCAAGCTCTGCACAACCATGCAGAAGCCAAGTTTGATTGCCCTGGCCTGGTGTGGGGCTCCCCAGGTGGCAGGGGCTGAGAGCGGGCAGTGTGGCTGGTGGGGGGTGGAAGTGAGTGCCTCCAGTCATTCCGAGTTGCCCCTGGGCTGATTAGTGACGAGGGCTGACAGGCGCCTAACGGGAGGTCCTGTCCAGTTTTTTTTTTCTGTAGCAGGGATAATGGGCCATGTATGGGGTCCTAAGACAGAGACTGGGGACTTTTTTGTGTGACCATGACTACATTCCTCATCAACAAGGCCACACTCATGGTCTCTTGGAGGCCACTGACTCACTGGAGGGTTACCATTAGGGGAGGTCTGCTCAATGGCGCCAGGTTCTTTCCCCGCCCCTCAGGGGCCAGCATGGGGCCTCCATGCTGCTTCACCCCAGTCAGATAGAAGGGCGGGGCACCAGGTCTGGGAATTAGAGAGGGCGATCAATATGTGTATATATGACGCAGTCACGGACAAACGCAAAGGCTCACATGTAACCCCCTGGCAACTGGTTAAAAATGAAGTCTGTAATAAATGACTCATGGAATCCACACCCTGACCAGTCTCCCCAGAAATGGCCAGAGGGGAGGCTCCTAACATTTGTGATTCTGGGAGTTCAAGTGACTAGAATGTATGTAAAGGATTCCAGGACTCGTCTTGCCAATAAAAGTAACTACTTAAACAGGGATGAGTTTCTCACTTCTAGGTGATCCTGAAACCTTGAATTATGAGATCACCACCTTTCAAGTTTAGTGTCAAAGGAATGATTAATTCATTTAAATATAAAACTTATAACTTGAGTTTCTCTGCCTCAGCACCCTGGGACAGCTGCTGCCTTGTTGGTACATTGAGGTTCCCTATTATTTGACATGTGTTCACATAAGGAGACCATCTAGGGGGATAATTAGAGACTGCAGAGTTCTAACAACCAAGGCAGGTGGATTAGAATGCAGATGTTTTAAACTTTTGATGAGGTAAAATTGACAAGGACTTTAAAAAATGTATGTCACTTATATCAAAGTTTAGTAGATTTTTTATGTTTTTATTTGTGTTTTGTTTTTGTTTTTGTTTTGAGAGAGAGAGAGAGAAATATGAGAGAGAAACATCAATCTACTGCTTCGGCACAACTGGGACAGGGATCAAGCCTGCAACTCGGGCATGTGCTCTTTTAGGAATTGAACCAGCGACCTTTCAGTGTATGGGATGATGTTCAATCAACTGAGCCACATCAGCAAGGGCAAAGTTTAGTAGATTTTAAGAAGATCAGAATTGGATTATAATTTGGAATTAATTTACATGATTAGTTGATTTTTCTTGGAAAAAAAAATTTGTACCCTGGACTGCTGAAAATTGAGTTATAATACAGCCAAAGAAAAAGGTAAACCATGAATAGAGAAAAGCTGTATTGGTCAGGGCTCTCCAGAGAAACAGGACCAAAAGATAGATAGATAGATAGATAGATAGATAGATAGATAGATAGATAGATAGATGAAAGAAAGAAAGAAAGAAAGAAGATAGATAGATAGGTTTACTTTAAGGAATTCAAAATCTACAAGCCAAGCTGGTGAGCTGGAGTCGATGTAGTCCTGAGGCAGAATTTCTTTTCTAGGAAATGTCAGTTTTTGCTCTTAAGGCCTGCAACTGCTTGGATGAAGCCCACCTACATTATCCAGGGTAATCTAATTTACATAAAGTCAACTTTATGTAGATATTAACCACATCTACAAAATATTTTCCCAGCAACATCTAGGTTAGTGTTTGATTAACTGGGTACTATATAACTGGGTACTGTAGCTTAGCCAAGTTGACCCATAAAGTAGTTCATCACAGTAGCTTTTTTCCAAACTGAAAAATTAAGAAATGCCTTCCGTCCATGAAGATTCCGCCTTCTCCCTTTTGGAAGGGAGAGGCCACACCCCATCAAATGAGACATGATACACTAGTGATCGGTAGCTCTATAGCCTTTTCCGAGATATTTCTTGGAAGAGGGTTGCAGACCCTGAGCCGGTGCAGAGGTGCACCAGCAAAGGGGACTGGCAACCAGGCTGAAGTGAAGGGGAGGAAACCCACCGGCTGTATGGTATTCATTCTGGTTCCACCAGTGCCTCTGACGCAGGTGCTCCAACTACAGTCAGTACATGAATAGTTGCCTGTGCTGCCCACCTGACCAGATCCTGACACTTGCTCTTCATCACCATCCTTCTCAGTCACGCACTGTGCTCTTAGAGCAGCACATGCTCTCAACATGTGGGCATACTGAGATACGAAATGAGATAATGAATGTATTATCTTGGGCCAGCAAGTCACGAGTGTTATCATCCCAGAGAAAAACAAGCTTCCTTCCCTGATAATTATACTCTGAGTCTTTCCTTTCATAATTTTTGTAGTTCTAGAATACTTTAAATGACAAAACAGCCTACATTTTAAGACTCTACATCAAACAGGGGAGGAAAAAACCACACCTTTGGAATAAAAATGTACCATTTGGGTTCTTATCTCTAAGGTCAGATAATAACAAGTAACATTTACATGGTACTTTATCATTTATAAAGTGTTTTCACATACGTTTATTTTATTTTTCTCCTTGCAGAAACCTTGGGAGGTCAATGGTTTCTCCCCATTTTACAGATGATGGTGCAAAGGCTCAGAGAGGTTAACAGACTTTCCTGATATCACACAGCCATCCGATTGCTGAGCAGAGACTGGGACAGCGATCTGCTCTCTTTAGCTCTACCTGGAGCTGCCTAGACTTCTCCAGGCCTTGTTGTTGGTGACCAGTTCAACTCTCAACCCTTAGTTTACAGAGATACGTAAGCGTGGCCAGAATCTGACTGTTTCAATAAATCATGAAATTACTCTCTGCTTATGGAAAACCTTCACTGAAGGCAGTGTTCCCACATATGGCCAGGTATCTTTCCCTCTCCATCTGTCCTTCCTGGTGCAGGGAGCACTATTGGAAGTCAGTGGGCGTCTGCGCACAACAAAGAGCCCAGGATGAGAAGCGGGATGTGAATCTCGTCCGCAAAGGGAAGCCTCACGTCCTAACAAATAATTAAGCTGATCCTCACTGGCAGAGCCAACTTTGGGTTAAACACTTCTGCTCAGTGGTTTTGACATTCTCATTGAGGCATATCTTGATGAAATTAGAGATGCAGAAAATATTTTTTGATGGAGTACAGAGACAAAACAGCTAGAAGGGGAGCCGATTTTTGTGTGCAAACTTGTGCAGACTGAGTTAAAGAGGAAAAGAGAGTAAGGCGCATGCTCATGTGGATGTGTATAAATGAAGGAAGATGAAAGCAGGTTATAGAAGAGGAAGGGGGAAGCTGGGGTGATGCTAATTAATTAGACTTTCAGATCTTGGCAGCAAGAGGTGTGTTTATAAACAATCTTCATTAAAACATACCTTTCCAACTATTAACTGTTTTATTTGGCAGCAATGGTCCTTGTCTAATTATTCTGTACTTGCTTCAACTTAAAAGTGAAGAAGGAAATATTAATAAATGAACACAACCATTCTTATGCTGTCATATAGATTTCTGCACCGAGATTGTTACTAATGCTTAGTTAATGAAGTGTGGCCAATTCAAGCTATTTTACGAAAAGATTAGGTGGGGAGGGCTGTTAGCCAGAAGGCTTTCAAGCTAGTAGAAAAGAAAAATTAGACAAAGATATAAGAATTAATAGAATGCTAACCATTCAGGAGTCTCTTAATAGCATTCTCTTACTAAGCCACCAGCAAGCCAACTAGTTTTCCTCTTGGAATTCAAGTCTAGAAAAGTCTGAACTATGAGGATACAATAAAGACTTGCAGACATTCTAAATCTTTTAAAAAATTATCTCCCTGGTATCCTTTCTGAGGAAGTTACTAGAGGATGTACTCCATTAAAACGAGGGAATAAAGCAAGAAATAAAAATACACGAGGTTCAGAAAAATGAAGATCCAACTCAGAAATCAGGCCAAAGGACTTCCCAATATAATAGGGAGGAAAGCTACCAGATAACAGTTTAGTGGGCAGCCAGCACAGACTAGAATAGTATGGATGGTGACTTTAGAAAAAAAAGAAGAAAAAACTTAAGGTTACTTGATGTATTAAAGACACTTTACAGCTCTGTTGGAGAGTTTAGGACTCAATTATAGAGCAATAGCAATATATAGAAAATAAAGCACATTCAATAGGTGAGTGGATAAACTAACTGGTACATTCATAAAATGGAATGTTATTCAGAGATAAAAAGAAGAGCTATCAAGCTACAAAAAGACATGAATATGTTTTTTTACAGTACATGATACTATATAGTAGTGTTTTATATAGTACATGTGTTTTTTACAGTGTGTTTTTTGTAGTATAAGATACTGTATAATAGTAGGTACAACTTATGTTTTCATTCTATGCCATATTAAACATGTGTGGTAATGTCCATAAATAATGAAACAGTATGCTAAGGAACCTTTTTACAAGACTTAATAGCATGAGGTGGACATTAGTAATAATGCACACATTTAAGTGGCACGCATTGCAATCCCCCCGGAAGATCAGCTGAACACCCTCCAATTCACTAATCCCAATCTATGTGAAACCTCAATGTTTTTGCCAGCACACACTTGCAAACCCATGTTGGAATTTTGATCCAAATGGTGAAATCTGGGTTAAAAGTTTCTATAAGTTGTTATAGTGATTACTCCATGATGAGAGTTTAGATAGTGGGGTCTTTTGTTCTAATACTGAGAGTATGAAGTAAGGTGGCAATGATCCTGCAGAGGGTTACATGGTCAAAGGGGGAAATAAAACTGTATCCAGACAAATACAAGTAGGTGTTCCTTCTGTATGCATACAGCAAGGTGAACAAAGAATACTGAAGCAGCACATCTCTTACTGTGATATGTTTCGGGGTGATGTTTCCCGTTTCTATTATTCTACTGTCATGTTATAGTGTTGATTTTGCAGTTAAGACAAGATTTTAAAAATATGGGCATGTGCAAAAACAATGGGTGCAAATATAAGTGTGAGCACACGTAAACGCAATACGTTCAACCCTGCCCGCGCATGACCCTCTGCCGGTTAGGCTATTGCAAGTGGAGGAGGTGGGCACTCAGAAAAGATCACCTGGGTCAGACCTGCTTTAGAGAAGCTGGGATTCTCTGCAGCCAGTGGCCACCGAATGCAAACATCAAAGTATACATATATATTACAAATACTTTGCTTTATATAGTAGGTAGCTGAGGGAGTATTACATTTTTATAATTTAAATTATACCAAAGAAACATAAGGGAGCTTATGTATTTAAAAGTCCCTTGTGGAAAACTCTTTGGATGAGAAAAACTCCTTTAACTTTAGGAATAGTAAACCCCCCTGTGCTGGATTTAACAGGTTTGATAAGTTGACTTTTCCCAAAGCAGGGTGTAATAGCAGCCTCTTCACACTTGTTTTAGACAATTACGGTATATCAGCTTGATGGAATATTAAGCAGTCATTAACATTTATAATTACGAAGACTGTGGCAATGTGGTAAAATGCTTGTGGTGTCAAGTGAAGGGAGCTAAATATAAAATTATATTTAAACTACAAGTAAAAATGCATGGGAAAAGGCTAGACTGAACCATGGGGTAAGGAAAGCATTTTTACACACATTGCATTTCAATCTCAAGGGGTTTAAGTGGAGCTCTGCAAAAAGCAAATCATACAGCACAGTTATAGAAACCGAGGAAGGACTTCACTTTTTAGCTACAGCGACGTGAGCTGCCGTAACAGACACCACAATCATAGAGGCTTCACACAGTAGCAGCTCCTTTCTTGTTCGTGTTGGATCTACTCTGTGGTAGGTGGAATGGCAGGGGCTGTGCCTTTTACTCCATGGAGCCTTCATGGACCCAGGCAGCCAGTGGCTCTATCATCTTTAACTCACAACTTCCAAGGTCTCTCTCTGGCTATGAACAATCAACAAGGAGGAAGGACATGGAGGTGAGTGAAGAGTTTTTATGGGTGAGGTCTGGAAGTAGCATGAGTCACTTCCACCCACATTCTGTGGGTCAAAACTTAATCTCAAGGCAATACATAACTGCAAAGGAGGCTGGGAAATATCAGCTGTGTGCCAGGAAGAAGTGGAAGTGGGTTTTGGTGAAGAGCTGGCTATTCCCTTCCACACAAATTCTCACATCTAATCAGAGGTAGGGTAAGAACTGAATCCCAGGCCTTCCTCTCTTAGATCAGTGCTTACTTACATTTTCAACTCTCATTCTCTCTCACACACATACGCATGTACACATACACATACATTAAAGATAAGGACTTATTTTTATCTTTATGTTATGAAATTTAAACAGAAAACAGCTGTTCTACATCTAAGAACTCCCAATACATAATCTGATTCCTTTTAGGAAACACGTTATGTTCTCAATGAAAATCATCTCTGGGAAGAAAATAGTTACCAGGGATAAACCCAAGGTTCTAAAACAAGAGAATTTGGCTAAGAGCTGACTTCGCTGAGAAAGAATAAGCAAATATCGACATCATTACATGACCCTTATATTTCTGGTGTCATGCACATCTTTGCTTAGGCATTATCCCATTATTGATGGGTAAGAAGAAAATCAAATCCTACGTGTAGCACACATTAAGACCCCCTACCACTGCCCATGAATCCCAGCCAGAAGGCACTAAAAAGGGTTGGTATATTTGTATTCTTTGAGGCCTGTTCTACTAGGCCCTTGACCAACTTTTCAGGCCCATTCCACTGTGGTGGTGACCAACAAAGGAAAGGACGCAGTAATCGAGAGGCATTTTCAAGCAAAAACATCTTAAACACATATAAGATATTACTTTGGGGAAGGCTCCAGCATCCTGGAAAACAGATATCTTTCCCAAGTTTGGCATTTTTTATGTCAAATGTTCTCATTTAGTGAACAAATCCGTCCAAGTCAGAATCAGTCACCAAATCTCATTGGTTCCTGGTGGAGTGAGGTGAGTGTTGTTTATGTCAAATATCTAAGATGTAGCCAGAGCTTAGATTGGACAATGAGAAAAGTAAAATTGCTATTTTATATTTCTCTCTCTCCCTTGCCAAGACTAACCAGTGCAATGCCTTGAACATTTAGGTACTTAGTAAATACTGAGGTAATCATTATGGACATAATTATGTCATGTTGCTTGACTGTAATTCAGAAACCATGGAAGTATGGATAATTGCACCTATACCCCCCTTTCTCTCTGGCAAACTAGTGAGTTTTTTGTTTGTTTTGTTTTGTTCAGAAAACCCTTTTGAAAAATATAAATTTAATCACCTTTAATGTAGTTAGGCTAAGGGTAGAAAGAATGATTTCTGTTTTATTAAAAAAATAAACTGGTTGGGCCATTTGCCTAGTGGGAAGATAGCCCTCAGGGTGAGGTGGGAATGGACAAAGAACGCCAGATTTCTCTGCAAAATAAAGTCAGGAATGCAGAGGTTCTAGCAGTTTGAGAAAGAAGGGGAGAGGGAATTTGGAGAGGTGGTGGACAATTTTTCTATTTTAAGTAGTTTATTGTCTGTGATGTCATGCCCAGAGGCGGAGGACTTGGAGAACGCAAAGTGGCCGTCAGTTTACAGGTAAGATAGAGTAAGCACGTGCCCTATGGCAGGCACTAGGTTATGTTGTTAAGTGCACATTCTGATTGAATCCTCACACTCACTCACTCTCTCTCCCCGCCTTTTGCAGATGAGGACACAGAGGCTTGAATGGACTAGATACACAGTAAGTCAGAGCACAAATTGCGCTTGACTGATTCCAAAGTCCATCCTATCTAATAGTCACTAGAGCATAGTGTGTCATGGACACTGAGGACTGTTGCAGCTATGGAGCAGAAATTATTTGAGGGTTACTAATTAATGGTAATAAAAGCATCCCAGACATGCAAAGTACTAAGTAAATACTAGTATTACTGTTCTTGCACTTGACCACTGACATCGGAAGGGAGCACTGTCATCTAAAATGAAAACGTGACAAGCTAGCAAGGGCTTATTAATGTCACATGAAAATGATATAGTTAAATACTCATGTTCACATTCCACTGGATATTTATATTCTGACAACCATATTCTGGGGCACTGGACTCCCATTAAGGGCAGGGCCATTTGCAAATCCAAAAGAAAATACGGCCGTATTGCTCCTTCTTCTTCTTCTTTTTTTTTTTTCTGAGACAATAAGAAGAAAAGTGGTTCACCATTTTGGTGCAGAATTGTAAAGCAGAAATCATGGTGCCTCTACCACTCCTGCTTCAAAAAGAAAAAATTATACCCTTTCATTCTCCTAGCAGCATGTAACTAAGGTTTAGATGAGTGAACAGATGCATGCAAAAATCAGCCACGCGCACAGAAAACATTCATTTTCACAATCTGGTAAATCTGCTAGGTACGCATGAAACGGAGCCAAATTGATTTCAGCAGAATGCAATGTCACAGCCTCGGCACGACAGGGATCCTCCTCAGCCGCGCTCACTGCCAGGGCTGTTTCCATCAGGGTCCTGGGCAGATTGATCATCCAGCCGCGGAGGATCCAGGAATAGCTCCATAAATGGTGGCATAATTTGCCAAATCCTAGTTGACCAGCTTGTGTTATTTTCATGGCTACTAATGGACAAAACATGCAGCTATGTTCTTGCTTTTGCCACGCTGAGGACTTTTCTGAGCTTCTGGGTACCCGGTCCCTTATTCCTCCTGTAAGCAGTTCATAGGATTATCGATTCTGAAAACAGGAGGTGTCCTTAGGGATCATCTCGTCCAAATCTTTCATTTTATGGATGAGATCCAGGGAGGAGAAAAAATCTTGTCCAGGCACCTTTTGACTCCCAAACTCATGCTTTTTTCACCACATGCTGTCTCCATTGAAATCTGAACTCAGACTTCTGCAATTCCATCAACCCCAAACATCTATGTGTCAATGAAATATTTATAGTGTCAAGGGCTCTATTTAGTCTGCCCTTGAACTTCCTATTTGTCTACTGGACTACAAGTCCTCAAATCCAAAACAATACAAGTTTACAATCCTTTATTAGACATGAAGAGTGTTTTGGACTCTAGAAAAGTAAAACGGTACCTATACAGTCTATTTTATATGACCTACCCCTAGAAACTTGGGCCAAAGTATAGGACTAATTGTGCTAAGGAAATAGGAGTCTACAAACTGTCTCACGTTGGTTTAGGTCCAGTTTTGCTGCCGAATGAGTTTGCTGAAAGCTTATGATAAAACTTTTGGTTTTCAGAGCTCTTTGGGTTTTGAAAACGTAGACTGTGGATTCATACTACTGTCTTCACACAAGTGGCCTTAAATAAGTATCCTGGGCCAGTCAGACTGCATCACTTTATCAAGAAATGGGTGGCTTTTCATTAGAGTTTTCTTGGCAAGACTTCTGTTTCTCTGTAAATTTCAGTTATTGTACTTGCCTCTCAGTTCTATCCCAGATAACAAAACGAAATGGCTCCAAACCGCACAGACCTCAGGGAGCTTGAGTTCAGACGCTGACTGCCCTGTTTGTTACTTGGATTTTTTTCTAAAACAGATCCAGCTGGGATCACCAGTGGGCAGGCACATTATAAGGCAGCTGGGGAGGTGGTGTTGGGGACTGGCAGCAGCACCTGTCCTCCTGGGTTTTGGTAAAAGCAGAGCAGAGTGGGCCTGCCACCAGGTCCCCAAAGGGCAACTGATCATGCCTGCATCTCTGGGCTTCCTCGGGCTCCCACCGCTTCTCAGCTTCCTCCTTCTCAGCAGATGGGCAGGTTTCCAGAGCTGTCAGATTTTCTTCTGCCCAAGTTAACAGGGACATTGATTTTGGAGGAAGGGAGGCCCGTCCTCCCCCAGCCCATCCTCCCCTGCTCCTGGCTTAGCCACGCCAGCTCCATGGCATTGTCTGGTTTTATTAGTACTGCCTGGCTGAGGCCTCCTTTCCCAGGCGGCCCCAGTGATTTCCAGCCCCTCTCCGCTTGGCATGTCATCGTGCACTTCTGGTCTCCCAGGGAGAGCCTGCTTACCTGGATAATGGGCACTTGACCCCCTGGTTGCCAAAGCGGGCTTCGGTACCACAGTGGCGCTTGCATCTGTTTTTATTGTTTTCTGGACTGCTGCCGGGAGGGAGGCCCATAAACATGCCTTGCTTGGCTGGCTCTGGGATTGATGGAAATTGGATCACTTTGGGGGTTCTCATGGGTTTGGATGAAGGGTGTGGAGTGGCACAGGAGGGTCTACGTTTGTGAGGAGCCCCTTCGTTTCTTCAGAACTGGAACATGGCTTTCCTAGAAGTTTTCATCCCGTTCCTTTGAGGTATTTCCCCACAGAGACAGGAGGATGTGATTTTACTTAGGAAACTATAAAGAGAAAGGTCTTCGAAGAAAAAGAGCCCACTTCTGTCTTTTGGAGCAGACAAGTGGGCTAGGTGTGGAGAAGAAGGGAAGTCCTGTCTCCCACATCATTCTGTGTCCCCATCACCCTCATTCCCTCTCACTGGCCACTGTGACAGCATGTGAACGGCCTCATCCACCCTTGCCCAGATTCACTTCGTTCTGCTGCATCCAGAATGATACTTTGTAAGATACACACATCTGCTGTTTAAAACCCTTAGTGGCCTTCCTTTATCCTAAGAATAGATGTACAGTCCTAACCATGGTCCCTAGTCCTGTAGCACCTGGCCCCTGCCCACCTCTCTAGCTTCATCCTGCATGACCCCCACGTTCTGGGCACTCTGGTCTCAATGGCCTTCTCACAGGCTTCTTGCTGCTCCTGGGCTTTGCCCAAGCTTCTCTCCTGCCCAAAGGCTCTTCTGTTCATCTGCCCCCTGCACCCCACCCTTAGCCCAGTCATCTCCTGGCTATCTTTTCACATCCTGGTTCAAATGTCATTTCCATAGAGACTCCTTCTCTCCAGCCCAGAGTCCCGTTTTATACTCTCATGGCACCCTGTACTTTGCCTTCCCATCACCTACCACAATTCACAACCACACATTTATTTTAGTGACCACTGGGACTGATGTCTGATTCTCTCATCAGCCCATAAGCTCTGTGAGAGGAGGGACTGCATTTTCTTTGCTCACCATTATCACCTCCATGTTAGCCTTGTGCTGCCAGACAATAGTTCCTCAAACATCTTTTAAATTTATTTTTAAAATATTTTTATTGATTTTAATGAGGAAGGGAGATGGAGAGAGGGAGGGAGGGAGGGAGGGAGGGAGGGAGAGAGAGAGGGAGGGAGGGAGGGAGAGAGAGAGAGAGAGAGAGAGAGAGAGAGAGAGAGAAAGCAACACCAATGGTAAGAGAGAATCATTGATTGGCTGCCTCCTGCATGCCCCTCACTGGGGATTGAGCCCGCAACCCGAGCATGTGCCCTTGACTGGAATCGAACCCAGGACCCTTCAGTCCTCAGGCTGATGCTTTATTCACTAAGCCAAACCAGCTAGGGCCCTCAATCATCTTTTGATGAGTTACTGAGTGAATCATTTATCTTGCTAGTATGACAACCTCACCAACAATGCTACTCCTATGTAAGAAAACAACTCCTATGTTACTTCAGTGTAGACTGGAGATTTCCATTGGCTGGCAAAACTCGGGCGTGGGTTATTCTTGAGAATCTGGATGAATGCGCCAGTGCCTACACTTCCTGCGGCCTATATCCCGCTTCATGTTTCTCTCTGGAAGTTCCCAGGGCCCTCTCTGATGGCATACTGGCATATCTTCCCTGAGTCTTTGTGTTGGCCAAGAGGAACATGTCACATTGGTAATAATGTCAGTAAACTTGGAAGTTGCCAAGGAGAACAGTGAGCGAAGGCCAAGAGGAAGCCAGCAGAGCCTTAAACACGTGAGCCCCAGAAAGCATCTCATTACCAGAGGCGCCAGCCGTCACACCCTGGATGAAAGGGCATAATTGCTGAAAACAGCTAATCACTAACAGCATGACAGCCAAGGACCTAAGCCGTCCCTTTCTACACTGCAGACCTGCCCCCGCCCCCCACCAGGGGAAAAGGTGCCAGGAGAGGAAGCCAGGCATGAAGACTTGCTCCTGTATCAGAGATGCTCTGGATGCCCTCTCTTTGTTTGCTATCAAGCTCGAAATCTTGATGCCTTTCTCCTAATGCAGTGCCTCTGGGTGTCAGAGGTGTGACTGTGGGCCCAGTGTGGCAGAGGATGGTCTTGTGTGACGTCACCATTCACAGAAGGACATTAACATTTTGCTTTGGGGAGAGTATCTGGACAAATAAGGATTGGGCACCCATCCTGTACACACTACCGCATAAAGTTCCTAATTTTTTTGTTCAATTATATTTATTTGTTATGATAATCCATCAAAATAAGTAGATGGTTTCATCTAGCAAATGTTCACATAGATACCAAAACAGAAGTTGTAGCAGGTCTCTGGGAGGTATGTGTATGTACAAAATTAACAAGCATAGCACCTGGATAAATTCAGCATACCTTTTCTCCTTAAGCCATTTCTCTGAACCATCTGCTGACGCCTTTTGCGTGTCTGGAGCTGTAGTAAGTGCTTAAGATCAAATGTGGTTGTGGCCTCAAGGAACTTATGTTCTAGTGGAAGAAATCCATAAATAAATCAACAACTATGCCATGGGGCAGAAAGTACTAGGATTAGAACTGCCAACATGAGGTTTTCTTTTAACATCTGAGGACAGCTTTTGCACACAGAAAAGACCAAATAGGCTACTTTGGTTTTAAAATTACCAACTAAAAAAAAAATCTATCTTCTTTAGGCCTTTGCGTTTAGCCTACAATCTTATGATCTATTATGTATAAAAGCCTAAGCGACCGTCTGACCGTCCGGTAGGTATGATGCGCACTGACCGCCAGGGGGCAGATGCTCAACGCAGGAGCTGCAGAGCTGTGGTGACTTGGCAGCGGCAGTTCTCGGGTGACACGCCCCAGAACCAGAGAGGAGGGAGCCCGATGCCGGGGTTCATCACCCAAGAACCACCCTTTTGCAATCTGGGACCCCTCGGGGGATATCAGAGAGCCAGTTTTGGCCCGATCCCTGCAGGCCAGCCCAAGGGACCCCACCTGCGGGAAGGACCCCGCTCACTCCACAGATGCCCTTAGAAGCCACAGCGCCCCCCCAGGTGCAGCAGCCCGGGAGGGATGGCAGGAGGTTGGCTCCAGGGTGTGTCCAGCCCCGTCTCACCCAGTTGCCCCACCGGCCACCTTCTAATTAATTTCGTTTCAATGTGCACGAATCCGTGCACCAGGGAACTAGTTTGTAAATAAAATAGATTAATTCAAGTTCAATACATTTAAGTAAGTTCACATCTCAGTAGGCACCATTTACAACTTTATTAAATTCCCTTAAATTTTAAAATCTGTATTTATGAACTTAATACATTCATTTTCTTTTTAAGTGGTTCAAATGCTTGACCTAACAAGCCAAACCTTACCCAATATTTGAAAGTCTATAAATTACTGGGGAATGAGGTTCCTGATAGGCCACAGATCTCTGCCCAGGACACCTACTAGGACCAGGTGAGTCTTCTTCTTCAAGAATAGTGAGCCCTCTTATTGTTGCCACAACAACAAAAAACCTCAAGTCCATTCAGATAGAGTTGGTTTTCTTGAATCTAAACTATAATCTAACCTAATTCTTTGCTCTGCTTTGAGCTGTAATCTTTCCACTCAAGCTGCTGCTAACTTTTTTCAACTAATCTCTTTTCATATTATTCATATTCTTGGTTGGGTCCCAATTTTTTTCCTTTTTAAAAATATTTTATCCTGGTGAAAGTTACCTAACATAAAATTTACTATTTTTACGTGTACGATTTAGTGGCATTAAGTACATTTACATTGTTGGGCAATTACCACCCATCTCCAGAACTTTTTTATCTTTCCAAACTGAAACTCTATACCCATTAACTATGAACTCCACATTCCACACTTCTCCAGTACCCAGCAACCATCATTCTACTTCCTGTTTCTATGAATCTGACTATTCTAGGTACCTCATATAAGTAGAATCATACAATATTTGTCCTTTTGTGACTGGTCCATTTCACTTAGCATAATGTCTTAAGGTTCATACATGTTATTGTTTGTGTCAAAATTTCCTTCCTTTTATTTTATTTTATTTTTTTAAAATATATTTTATTGATTTTTTACAGAGAGGAAGGGAGAGAGATAGAGAGTTAGAAACATCGATTAGCTGCCTCCTGCACATCTCCCACTGAGGATGTGCCCGCAACCCAGGTACATGCCCTTGACCGGAATCGAACCCGGGACCTTTCAGTCCGCAGGCCGACGCTCTATCCACTGAGCCAAACCGGTTTCGGCAAAATTTCCTTCCTTTTAAAGGCTGAATAATATTCCAGATATACTTCATTTTGTTTGTCCAGTCGTCCATCATGGACACTTGAGTTGCTTCTACCTTTTGGCTGTTGTGAATACCGCTGCTATGAACATAGGTATACTGGGTCCCAATTCTTACATATACTTTAATGCGACCCAACCAGATTCCGCACCAAATCAAATATTTGTGGCTGAGTCGTGCATGCTCTGGTTGCCACAGACTGGGTTGAGGAGGTCAGCAAAATGGGTGAAGAGGTCAAAAGGCACAAACATCCAGTTTTAAAATAAATGTCACATATTAGGCCCAGGTAGTTATGGGATGTAACATAAGCATGGTGACTACAGTTAATTATACTATACTGTATATTTGAAAGTTGCTAAGAGAGTAGATCTTAAAAGTTCTTATTAAAAGAAAAAAATTCTGGAACTATGTAAGATGATGGGTATTAAATAGACTTATTATGGTAATCATTTTGTAATATATACAAATATCAAATCATTACATAATAAAACTAATATAATGTTGTATATCAATTATACCTCAATAAATAAAAGAAAATAAATCCAAAAAGGAAAAAGCTATATACATGAAACTCTTTATTGTTAAAATTAAACAATTTTAAGTTATATAATAATTTTATAATAAAGTTATATAATAGCTAAACTATTAAATTGTAGTAAAAAACTGGAGACCATCTAAATATTCAGCAGCAAAATGGTTAACTGCATTGAAATGAAGCCACTTGATGCATATTTATATCTGTTAAAATAAAATATTTTGTAGCAATAAAAAAGCAGAATATAAATGTATCAAACTGTAATCATATTAAGATTATGGCTGCAAAGGGACAAAGACTGGAAAAGAACAGGGAAGTATTGAAGTGACATATTGTGGGACTGTAGATTAAGAATGATTTCTTCCATTGTAAAAATATTCCTTATTGCTGCAGTTTAAAGTAATAAAAATAAAAATTTGAAAGTGGCTGACAAGACTTGTCCATAAAAATAAGGGCACCTGCTGGGCTATTTTGGTGGTTAAATAAGTTAATGGATGCAAAAACACCTAGAAATAGTTCCTACAAGCACCCATCAGGGTCACCCTGTGCCCCTCACCTTTCCTTCCTTCCAGCTCCACTGGCCTGAGGCTGCAGGAACAACACTGATCACACTGTACTTCTGCACTTCTGTACCTCTCTCTTTCTCAGTGAGTATTGCTTTCACTTTTTTTTTTTTAATCTATGACTTCTAGAGTTCAATAGGATCTAGACACATACTTTCTGACTCTCATCAAAATGAATTTGTTCGTTTCTCCTTGGTTAATATATAGTTTTTAAAAAGCATAAAGTATTAACAGCATGGCAGTTTCCCCAAACTAAACATAGGGTTACTATGATCTAGCAATTATACTTCTGGGAATATATCCCAAAGAGGTGAAAGCAGGGATTCGAACCGATACTTGTGCACCAACGCTCATAGCAGCATTATTCACAATAGCCAAAAGGTGGAAACAGCACAGATGTCCACCAACAGATGAATCAATAAACAAAATGTGTTAGTACATATACTGGAATATTAATTCACTCTTAAAAAGAAAGGAAATTATGATACATGTTACAACATGTATGAACTTGAGGACATTATGCTAAGTGAGATGCCAGTCACAAAAGGGCAGATACTACATGATTCCACTTACATGAAGTCCCTAAAGCAGCCAAATTCACAAACACAGAAAGGAGGCTAGTAGATAGCAAGGGCTGAAGGGCTGGGGGAGAGGAGAATAGGGAGTTATTATTTAACTAGATGCCCAGTGCACGAAATTCGTGCACAGGTTGGGGGGGTGTCCCCTCAGCCCAGCCTGCACCCTCTCCAATCCGGGACCCCTTAGGGGATGTCTGACTGCCGGTTTAGGGGATCAGGCCTAAACCGGCAGTCGGACATCCCTCTCACAATCCTGGACCGCTGGCTCCTAATCGCTCATCCGCCTGCCTGCCTGGTTGCCCCTAACTGCCCCCCCCCCGGCCAGCCTGGTCGCCCCCTACTGCCTCCCCCGCCGGCCTGGTCAC